>NW_027515016.1:0-99298 GCF_048772815.1 Callospermophilus lateralis | reverse complement strand
TCTGCTGGTATGTCGGAAACTCGTTGTTTCTTAGAAGCCTGGCAACCCCTCTCAATGAAATTGCTTTTCCACAGTCTGTGCCTAGGGCTACTTGAAGAGGAAACAAACCATAGAGACAAAACTGAGAACTCCTTTATTTTGTCAAGTTTCAAAGAGCTACTACAAACCATGTTGCATTTAGAGTTCCAAATTCATCTATCTATATAGGAGAGAACAGAGGGAAACCTAAAAATATAAACTGCTACTGTAAACGAACGCTTCAACCTGGCAGAACAAAATTTGGTGAGCCAAGAGGGATTTGTGTACTTGTCATTACCACCGAGTATCATCAAGATTGGGTAAAAAAATATTTGCAGGTATTTCGGCAACCCGTAATTTCTTGGGAGCTTGGCAAACCCTTTCAATGAAAGTGCTTTTCCACAGTCTCTGCTTAGGGCTACCTGAAGAGGAAACAAATCATAGAGACAAAACTGAGAACTCCTTTATTTTGTCAAGTTTCAAAGAGCTACTACAAACCATGTTGGATTTAGAGTTCCAAATTCATCTATCTATATAGGAGAGAACAGAGGGAAACCTAAAAATATAAACTGCTACTGTAAACGAACGCTTCAACCTAGAAGAAGCAAATTTGGTGAGCCAAGTGGGATTTGTGTACTTGTCCTTACCACCAAGTATCATCAAGTTTGGGTGAAAAAATATTTGCTGGTATTTCGGAAACTCGTTATTTCTTAGAAGCTTGGCAACCACTCTCAATGAATGTGCTTTAACCAAGTCTGTGCCTAGGGCTATTTGAAGAGGAAACATACCATAGAGACAAAACTGAGAACTTTTTTATTATGTCAAGTTTCAAAGAGCTACTACAAACCATGTTGGATTTAGAGTTCCAAATTCATCTATCTATATAAGAGAGAACAGAGGGAAACCTAAAAAATAAAAACTGCTACTGTAAACGAACGCTTCAACCTAGAAGAGCAAATTTGGTGAGCCAAGTGGGATTTGTGTACTTGTCATTACTACCAAGTATCATCAAGATAGGGTGAAAAATATTTGCTGGTATTTCGGAAAACCGTAATTTTTTGGGAGCTTGGCAAACCATTTCAATGAAAAGTGCTTTTCCACAGTCTCTGCTTGGGGCTACTTGAAGAGGAAACAAATTATAGAGACAAAACTGAGAACTCCTTTATCTTTTCATGTTTCAAAGAGCTACTACAAACCATGTTGAATTTAGAGTTCCAAATTCAGCTATTTATATAGGAGAGAACAGAGGGAAACCTAAAAATAAAAACTGCTACTGTAAACCAACGCTTCAACCTAGAAGAAAAAAATTTGGTGAGCCAAGTGGGATTTGTGTACTTGTCATTACCACCAAGTATCATCAAGATTGGGTGAAAAAATATTTGCTGGTATTTCGGAAACTCATTATTTCTTAGAAGCCTGGCAACCCCTCCCAATGAAAGTGCTTTGCACAGTCTGTGCCTAGGACTACTTGAAGAGGAAACAAACATAGAGACAAAACTGAGAACTCCTTCATTTTGTCAAGTTTCAAAGAGCTACTACAAACCATGTTGGATTTAGAGTTCCGAATTCATCTATCTATATAAAAGAGAACAGAGTGAAACCAAAAAATAAAAACAGTTACTGTAAACGAACGCTTCAACCTCGAAGAACAAAATTTGTTGAGCCAAGTGGGATTTGTGTACTTGTCATTAACACCAAGTATCATCAAGATTGGGTGAAAAACTGTTTGCTGGTATTTCGGAAACTCGTAATTTCTTGGAAGCTTGGCAACCCCTTTCAATGAAAGTGCTTTTCCGCAGTCTCTGCTTAGGGATACTTGATGAGGAAACAAATCATAGAGACAAAACTGAGAACTCCTTTATTTTGTCAAGTTTCAAAGAGCTACTACAAACCATGTTGGACTTAGAGTTCCAAATTCATCTATCTATATAGGAGAGAACAGAGGTACACCTAAAATTATAAACTGCTACTATAAACGAAAGCTTCAACCTAGAAGAAACAAATTTGGTGAGTCAAGTGGAATTTGTGTACTGATCATTACCACCAGTATCATCAAGATTGGGTGAAAAAATATTTGCTGGTATTTTGGAAACTCGTTATTTCTTAGAATCTTAAAAACAACTCTCAATGAAAGTGCTTTTCCACAGTCTGTGCCTAGGGCTACTTGAAGAGGAAACAAACCATAGAGACAAAACTGATATTTCCATTATTTTGTCACCTTTCAAAGAGCTACTACAAACCATGTTGGATTTAGTGTTTTAAATTCATCTATCTATCTTGGAGAGAAGAGAGTGAAACCTAAAATAAAAACAGCTACTGTAAACGAACGCTTCAACCTAGAAGAACAAAATTTGTTGAGCCAAATGGGATTTGTGTACTTATCATTACCACCAAGTATCATCAAGATTGGGTGAAAAAATATTTGCTGGTATTTCAAAACTCGTAATTTCTTGAAGCTTGGAAACCCCTTTCAACGAAAGTGCTTTTCCACAGTCTCTGCTTAGGGCTACTTGAAGAGGAAACAAACCATAGAGACAAAACTGAGAACTCCTTTATTTTGTCAAGTTTCAAAGAGCTACTACAAACCATGTTGGATTTAGAGTTCCAAATTCATCTATCTATATAGGAGAGAACAGAGGGAAACCTAAAAATAAAAAATGCACTTGTAAACGAACGCTTCAACCTAGAAGAGCAAAATTTGGTGAGCCAAGTGGGATTTGTGTATTTGTAATTGCCACCAAGTATCATCAAGATTGGGTGAAAAAATATTTGCTGGTATTTCGGCAACCCGTAATTTTTTGGGAGCTTGTCAAACGCTTTCAATGAAAGTGCTTTTCCAGAGTTTCTGATTAGGGCTACTTGAAGAAGAAACAAATCAAAAGAGACAAAACTGAGAACTCCTTTATTTTGTCAAGTTTCAAAGAGCTACTACAAACCATGTTGGATTTAGAGTTCCAAATTCATCTATCTATATAGGAGCGAACAGAGGGAAACCTAAAAATTAAAACTGCTACTGGAAACGAACGCTTCAACCTAGAAGAACAAAATTTGGTGAGCCAAGTGTGATTTGTGTACTGATCATTACCACCAAGTATCATAAAGATTGGGTGAAAAAAATATTTGCTGGTATTTCGGAAACTCGTTATTTCTTAGAAGCTTGGCAACCCCTTTCAATGAAAGTGCTGTTCTACAGTTTGTGCCTAGGGCTACTTGGAGAGGAAACAAACCATAGAGACAAAACTGAGAACTCCTTTATTTTGTCAAGTTTCAAAGAGTTACTACAAACCAAGTTGGATTTAGAGTTCCAAATTCATCTACCTATATAGGAGCGAACAGAGGGAAACCTAAAAATAAAAACTGCTACTGGAAACGAACGCTTCAACCTAGAAGAACAAGATTTGGTGAGCCAAGTGGGATTTGTGTACTGATCATTACCAAAAAGCATCATCAAGATTGGGTGAAAAAATATTTGCTGCTATTTCGGAGACTCTTTATTTCTTAGAAGCTTGGCAACCCCTCTCAATGAAAGTGCTTTTCCACAGTCTTTGCCTAGGGCTACTTGAAGAGGAAACAAACCATAGAGACAAAACTGAGAACTCCTTTATTTTGTCAAGTTTCAAAGAGCTACTACAAACCATGTTGGATTTAGAGTTCCAAATTCATCTATCTATATAAGAGAGAAAAGAGAGAAACCTAAATATAAAAACTGCTACTGTAGACGAACGCTTCCACCTAGAAGAACAAAATTTGGTGAGCCAAGTGGGATTTGTATCCTGATCATTACCACCAAGTATCATCAACATTGGGTGAAAAAATATCTGCTGGTATGTCGGAAACTCGTTGTTTCTTAGAAGCCTGGCAACCCCTCTCAATGAAATTGCTTTTCCACAGTCTGTGCCTAGGGCTACTTGAAGAGGAAACAAACCATAGAGACAAAACTGAGAACTCCTTTATTTTGTCAAGTTTCAAAGAGCTACTACAAACCATGTTGCATTTAGAGTTCCAAATTCATCTATCTATATAGGAGAGAACAGAGGGAAACCTAAAAATATAAACTGCTACTGTAAACGAACGCTTCAACCTAGAAGAACAAAATTTGGTGAGTCAAGTGGGATTTGTGTACTGATCATTACCACCAAATATCATCAAGATTGGGTGAAAAAATATTTGCTGGTATTTCGGAAACTCGTTATTACCTGGACCTTGGCAACCGCTTTCAATGCAAGTTCTTTTCCACCGTCTGTGCCTAGGGCTATTGAAGAGGAAACAAACCATAGAGACAAAACTGAGAACTACTACAAACCATGTTGGATTTAGATTTCCAAATTCATCTATCTATATAGGAGAGAACAGAGTGAAACCTGAATATAAAAATTGCTATTGTAGACGAAAGCTTAAACCTAGAGGAACAAAATTTGGTGAGCCAAGTGGGATTTGTGTACTGATCATTACCACCAAGTATCATCAATATTGGGTGAAAAAGTATTTGCTGCTATTTCGGAAACTCGTTATTTCTTAGTAGCTTGGCAAACCCTCTCAATGAAAGTGCTTTTCCACAGTCTGTGCCTAGGGCTACTTGAAGAGGAAACAACCCATTGAGACAAAACTGAGAACTCCTTTATTTTGTCACGTTTCAAAGAGTTACTAGAAACCATGTAGGATTTAGAGTTTCAAATTCATCGATCTATATAGGAGAGAACAGAGGGAAACCTAAATATAAAACTGCTACTGTAGACGAACGCTTCAACCTAGAAGAACAAAATTTGGTGAGCCAAGTGGGATTTGTGTACTGATCATTACCACCAAGTATCATCAATTGGGTGAAAAAATATTTGCTGGTATTTCGGAAGCTCGTTATTTCTTAGAAGCTTGGCAACCCCTCTCAATGAAAGTGCTTTTCCACATTCAGTGCCTCCGGCTATTGAAGAGGAAACAAACCATAGAGACAAACTGAGAACTCCTTTAGTTTGTCAAGTTTTAAAGAGATTCTACAAAACTTGTTGGATTTAGAGTTCCAAATTCATCTATCTACATAGGAGAGAACAGAGGGAAACCTAAAAATATAAACTGCTACTGTAAAAGAACGCTTCAAAATAGAAGATCAAAATTTGGTGAGTCAAGTGGGATTTGTGTACGGATCATTACTACCAAGTATCGTCAAGATTGGGTGGAAAAATATTTGCTGGTATTTCGGAAACTCGTTATTTCTTGGAAGCTTGGCAACCCCTTTAAACGAAAGTGCTTTTCCACAGTCTCTGCTTAGGGCTACTTGAAGAGGAAACAAACCATAGAGACAAAACTGAGAACTGCTTTATTTTGTCAAGTTTCAAAGAGCTACTACAAACCATGTTGGATTTAGTGTTCCAAATTTATCTAATTATATAGGAGAGAACAGAGGGAAACCTAAATGTAAAACTGCTTCTGTAGACGAACGCTTCAACGTAGAAGAACAAAATTTTGTGAGCCAAGTGGGATTTGTGTCCTGATCATGACACCAAGTATCATCAAGATTGGGTGAAAAAATATTTGCTGGTATTTCGGAAAATCGCAATTTCTTGGAAGCATGGCAACCCCTTTCAATGAAAGTGCTTTTCCACACTCTCTGCTTAGGGATACATGAAGAGTAAACAAATCTTAGAGACAAAGCTGAGAATTCCTTTTTTTGTCAAGTTTCAAAGGGCTACTACAAATCATGTTGGATTTAGAGTTCCAAATTCATCTATCTATATAGGAGAGAACAGAAGAAAACCTAAAAATAAAAACTGCTACTGTACACGAATGCTTAAACCTAGAAGAACAAAATTTGGTGAGCCATGTGGGATTTGTGTACCGATCATTACCACCACGTATCATCTCGATGGGGGTGATAAAATATGTGCTGGTATTTCGGAAACTCGTTATTTCTTAGAAGTTGGCAACCCCTCTCAATGAAAGTGCTTTTCCACTGTCTCTGCTTAGGGCTATTTGAAGAGGAAACAAATTATAGAGACAAACCTGAGAACTCCTTTATTTTGTCAAGTTTCAAATAGCTACTACAAACCATGTTGGATTTAGAGTTCCAAATTCATCTATCTATATAGGAGAGAACAGAAGAAAACCTAAAAATAAAAACTGCTACTGTACACGAAGGCTTAAACCTAGAAGAACAAAATTTGGTGAGCCAAGTGGGATTTGTGTACTGATCATTACCACCAAGTATCATCAAGATTGGGTGAAAAAATATTTGCTGGTATTTCGGAAACTCGTTATTTCTCAGAAGCTTGGCAACCACTCTAAATGAAAGTGCTTTTCCACAGTCTGTGCATAGGGCTACTTGAATAGGAAACAAACCATAGAGACAAAAGTGAGAACTCCTTTATTTTGTCAAGTTTCAAAGAGCTATTACAAACCATGTTGGATTAAGAGTTTCAAATTCATCTATCTATATAGGAGAGAACAGAAGAAAACCTAAAAATAAAACTGCTACTGTACACGAATGCTTAAACCTAGAAGAACAAAATTTGGCGAGCCATGTGGGATTTGTGTACCAATAATTACCACCACGTATCATCAAGATTGGGTCAAAAAATATTTGCTGGTATTCGGAAACTCGCAATTTCTTGGAAGCTTGGCAACCCCTTTCAATGAAAGTGCTTTTCCACACTCTCTGCTTAGGGATACATGAAGAGGAAACAAATCTTAGAGACAAAGCTGAGAATTCCATTTTTTTGTCAAGTTTCAAAGGGCTACTACAAACCATGTTGGACTTAGAGTTCCAAATTCATCTATCTATATAGGAGAGAACAGAGGGACACCTAAAAATATAAACTGCTACTATAAACGAAAGCTTCAACCTAGAAAAAACAAATTTGGTGAGTCAAGTGGAATTTGTGTACTGATCATTACCACCGGTATCATCAAGATTGGGTGAAAAAATATTTGCTGGTATTTTGGAAACTCGTTATTTCTTAGAATCTTAAAAACAACTCTCAATGAAAGTGCTTTTCCACAGTCTGTGCCTAGGGCTACTTGAAGAGGAAACAAACCATAGAGACAAAACTGATATTTCCTTTATTTTGTCACCTTTCAGAGAGCTACTACAAACCATGTTGGATTTAGTGTTTTAAATTCATCTATCTATCTTGGAGAGAACAGAGTGAAACCTAAAATAAAAACAGCTACTGTAAACGAACGCTTCAACCTAGAAGAACAAAATTTGTTGAGCCAAGTGGGATTTGTGTACTTATCATTACCACCAAGTATCATCAAGATTGGGTGAAAAAATATTTGCTGGTATTTCAAAACTCGTAATTTCTTGGAAGCATGGAAACCCCTTTCAACGAAAGTGCTTTTCCACAGTCTCTGCTTAGGGCTACTTGAAGAGGAACAAACCATAGAGACAAAACTGAGAACTCCTTTATTTTGTCAAGTTTCAAAGAGCTACTACAAACCATGTTGGATTTAGAGTTCCAAATTCATCTATCTATATAGGAGAGAACAGAGGGAAACCTAAAAATAAAAAATGCACTTGTAAACGAACGCTTCAACCTAGAAGAGCAAAATTTGGTGAGCCAAGTGGGATTTGTGTATTTGTAATTGCCACCAAGTATCATCAAGATTGGGTGAAAAAATATTTGCTGGTATTTCGGCAACCCGTAATTTTTGGGAGCTTGGCAAACGCTTTCAATGAAAGTGCTTTTCCAGAGTTTCCTGATTAGGGCTACTTGAAGAAGAAACAAATCATAGAGACAAAACTGAGAACTCCTTTATTTTGTCAAGTTTCAAAGAGCTACTACAAACCATGTTGGATTTAGAGTTCCAAATTCATCTACCTATATAGGAGCGAACAGAGGGAAACCTAAAAATAAAAACTGCTACTGGAAACGAACGCTTCAACCTAGAAGAACAAAATTTGGTGAGCCAAGTGTGATTTGTGTACTGATCATTACCACCAAGTATCATAAAGATTGGGTGAAAAAATATTTGCTGGTATTTCGAAACTCGTTATTTCTTAGAAGCTTGGCAACCCCTTTCAATGAAAGTGCTGTTCTACAGTTTGTGCCTAGGGCTACTTGGAGAGGAAACAAACCATAGAGACAAAACTGAGAACTCCTTTATTTTGTCAAGTTTCAAAGAGTTACTACAAACCATGTTGGATTTAGAGTTCCAAATTCATCTACCTATATAGGAGCGAACAGAGGGAAACCTAAAAATAAAAACTGCTACTGGAAACGAACGCTTCAACCTAGAAGAACAAGATTTGGTGAGCCAAGTGGGATTTGTGTACTGATCATTACCAAAAAGCATCATCAAGATTGGGTGAAAAAATATTTGCTGCTATTTCGGAGACACTTTATTTCTTAGAAGCTTGGCAACCCCTCTCAATGAAAGTGCTTTTCCACAGTCTTTGCCTAGGGCTACTTGAAGAGGAAACAAACCATAGAGACAAAAACTGAGAACTCCTTTATTTTGTCAAGTTTCAAAGAGCTACTACAAACCATGTTGGATTTAGAGTTCCAAATTCATCTATCTATATAGGAGAGAAAAGAGAGAAACCTAAATATAAAAACTGCTACTGTAGACGAACGCTTCCACCTAGAAGAACAAAATTTGGTGAGCCAAGTGGGATTTGTATCCTGATCATTACCACCAAGTATCATCAACATTGGGTGAAAAAATATCTGCTGGTATGTCGGAAACTCGTTGTTTCTTAGAAGCCTGGCAACCCCTCTCAATGAAATTGCTTTTCCACAGTCTGTGGCTAGGGCTACTTGAAGAGGAAACAAACCATAGAGACAAAACTGAGAACTCCTTTATTTTGTCAAGTTTCAAAGAGCTACTACAAACCATGTTGCATTTAGAGTTCCAAATTCATCTATCTATATAGGAGAGAACAGAGGGAAACCTAAAAATATAAACTGCTACTGTAAACGAACGCTTCAACCTAGAAGAACAAAATTTGGTGAGTCAAGTGGGATTTGTGTACTGATCATTACCACCAAATATCATCAAGATTGGGTAAAAAAATATTTGCTGGTATTTCGGAAACTCGTTATTACCTGGACCTTGGCAACCCCTTTCAATGCAAGTGCTTTTCCACCGTCTGTGCCTAGGGCTATTGAAGAGGAAACAAACCATAGAGACAAAACTGAGAACTACTAAAAACCATGTTGGATTTAGATTTCCAAATTCATCTATCTATATAAAAGAGAACAGAGTGAAACCTGAATATAAAAATTGCTATTGTAGACGAAAGCTTAAACCTAGAGAAACAAAATTTGGTGAGCCAAGTGGGATTTGTGTACTGATCATTACCACCAAGTATCATCAATATTGGGTGAAAAAATATTTGCTGCTATTTCGGAAACTCGTTATTTCTTAGTAGCTTGGCAAACCCTCTCAATGAAAGTGCTTTTCCACAGTCTGTGCCTAGGGCTACTTGAAGAGGAAACAACCCATAGAGACAAAACTGAGAACTCCTTTATTTTGTCACGTTTCAAAGAGTTACTAGAAACCATGTAGGATTTAGAGTTTCAAATTCATCGATCTATATAGGAGAGAACAGAGGGAAACCTAAATATAAAACTGCAACTGTAGACGAACGCTTCAACCTAGAAGAACAAAATTTGGTGAGCCAAGTGGGATTTGTGTACTGATCATTACCACCAAGTATCATCAATTGGGTGAAAAAATATTTGCTGGTATTTCGGAAGCTCATTATTTCGTAGAAGCTTGGCAACCCCTCTCAATGAAAGTGCTTTTCCACATTCAGTGCCTCCGGCTATTGAAGAGGAAACAAACCATAGAGACAAACTGAGAACTCCTTTAGTTTGTCAAGTTTCAAAGAGATTCTACAAAACTTGTTGGATTTAGAGTTCCAAATTCATCTAGCTACATAGGAGAGAACAGAGGGAAACCTAAAAATATAAACTGCTACTGTAAAAGAACGCTTCAAAATAGAAGATCAAAATTTGGTGAGTCAAGTGGGATTTGTGTACGGATCATTACTACCAATTATCGTCAAGATTGGGTGGAAAAATATTTGCTGGTATTTCGGAAACTCGTTATTTCTTGGAAGCTTGGCAACCCCTTTAAACGAAAGTGCTTTTCCACAGTCTCTGCTTAGGGCTACTTGAAGAGGAAACAAACCATAGAGACAAAACTGAGAACTGCTTTATTTTATCAAGTTTCAAAGAGCTACTACAAACCATGTTGGATTTAGTGTTAAAAATTTATCTAATTATATAGGAGAGAAAAGAGGGAAACCTAAATATAAAAACTGCTTCTGTAGACGAACGCTTCAACGTAGAAGAACAAAATTTTGTGAGCCAAGTGGGATTTGTGTCCTGATCATTACCACCAAGTATCATCAAGATTGGGTGAAAAAATATTTGCTGGTATTTCGGAAAATCGCAATTTCTTGGAAGCATGGCAACCCCTTTCAATGAAAGTGCTTTTCCACACTCTCTGCTTAGGGATACATGAAGAGTAAACAAATCTTAGAGACAAAGCTGAGAATTCCTTTTTTTTGTCAAGTTTCAAAGGGCTACTACAAACTATGTTGGATTTAGAGTTCCAAATTCATCTATCTATATAGGAGAGAACAGAAGAAAACCTAAAAATAAAAACTGCTACTGTACACGAAGGCTTAAACCTAGAAGAACAAAATTTGGTGAGCCAAGTGGGATTTGTGTACTGATCATTACCACCAAGTATCATCAAGATTGGGTGAAAAAATATTTGCTGGTATTTCGGAAACTCGTTATTTCTCAGAAGCTTGGCAACCACTCTAAATGAAAGTGCTTTTCCACAGTCTGTGCATAGGGCTACTTGAATAGGAAACAAACCATAGAGACAAAAGTGAGAACTCCTTTATTTTGTCAAGTTTCAAAGAGCTATTACAAACCATGTTGGATTAAGAGTTTCAAATTCATCTATCTATATAGGAGAGAACAGAAGAAAACCTAAAAATAAAAACTGCTACTGTACACGAATGCTTAAACCTAGAAGAACAAAATTTGGCGAGCCATGTGGGATTTGTGTACCGATAATTACCACCACGTATCATCAAGATTGGGTGAAAAAATATTTGCTGGTATTTCGGAAACTCGCAATTTCTTGGAAGCTTGGCAACCCCTTTCAATGAAAGTGCTTTTCCAGACTCTCTGCTTAGGGATACATGAAGAGGAAACAAATCTTAGAGACAAAGCTGAGAATTCCATTTTTTTGTCAAGTTTCAAAGGGCTACTACAAACCATGTTGGACTTAGAGTTCCAAATTCATCTATCTATATAGGAGAGAACAGAGGGACACCTAAAAATATAAACTGCTACTATAAACGAAAGCTTCAACCTAGAAGAAACAAATTTGGTGAGTCAAGTGGAATTTGTGTACTGATCATTACCACCGGTATCATCAAGATTGGGTGAAAAAATATTTGCTGGTATTTTGGAAACTCGTTATTTCTTAGAATCTTAAAAACAACTCTCAATGAAAGTGCTTTTCCACAGTCTGTGCCTAGGGCTACTTGAAGAGGAAACAAACCATAGAGACAAAACTGATATTTCCTTTATTTTGTCACCTTTCAGAGAGCTACTACAAACCATGTTGGATTTAGTGTTTTAAATTCATCTATCTATCTTGGAGAGAACAGAGTGAAACCTAAAATAAAAACAGCTACTGTAAACGAACGCTTCAACCTAGAAGAACAAAATTTGTTGAGCCAAGTGGGATTTGTGTACTTATCATTACCACCAAGTATCATCAAGATTGGGTGAAAAAATATTTGCTGGTATTTCAAAACTCGTAATTTCTTGGAAGCTTGGAAACCCCTTTCAACGAAAGTGCTTTTCCACAGTCTCTGCTTAGGGCTACTTGAATAGGAAACAAACCATAGAGACAAAACTGAGAACTCCTTTATTTTGTCAAGTTTCAAAGAGCTACTACAAACCATGTTGGATTTAGAGTTCCAAATTCATCTATCTATATAGGAGAGAACAGAGGGAAACCTAAAAATAAAAAATGCACTTGTAAACGAACGCTTCAACCTAGAAGAGCAAAATTTGGTGAGCCAAGTGGGATTTGTGTATTTGTAATTGCCACCAAGTATCATCAAGATTGGGTGAAAAAATATTTGCTGGTATTTCGGCAACCCGTAATTTTTTGGGAGCTTGGCAAACGCTTTCAATGAAAGTGCTTTTCCAGAGTTTCTGATTAGGGCTACTTGAAGAAGAAACAAATCATAGAGACAAAACTGAGAACTCCTTTATTTTGTCAAGTTTCAAAGAGCTACTACAAACCATGTTGGATTTAGAGTTCCAAATTCATCTATCTACATAGGAGAGAACAGAGGGAAACCTAAAAATATAAACTGCTACTGTAAAAGAACGCTTCAAAATAGAAGAACAAAATTTGGTGAGCCAAGTGTGATTTGTGTACTGATCATTACCACCAAGTATCATAAAGATTGGGTGAAAAAATATTTGCTGGTATTTCGGAAACTCGTTATTTCTTAGAAGCTTGGCAACCCCTTTCAATGAAAGTGCTGTTCTACAGTTTGTGCCTAGGGCTACTTGGAGAGGAAACAAACCATAGAGACAAAACTGAGAACTCCTTTATTTTGTCAAGTTTCAAAGAGTTACTACAAACCATGTTGGATTTAGAGTTCCAAATTCATCTACCTATATAGGAGCGAACAGAGGGAAACCTAAAAATAAAAACTGCTACTGGAAACGAACGCTTCAACCTAGAAGAACAAGATTTGGTGAGCCAAGTGGGATTTGTGTACTGATCATTACCAAAAAGCATCATCAAGATTGGGTGAAAAAATATTTGCTGCTATTTCGGAGACACTTTATTTCTTAGAAGCTTGGCAACCCCTCCCAATGAAAGTGCTTTTCCACAGTCTTTGCCTAGGGCTACTTGAAGAGGAAACAAACCATAGAGACAAAACTGAGAACTCCTTTATTTTGTCAAGTTTCAAAGAGCTACTACAAACCATGTTGGATTTAGAGTTCCAAATTCATCTATCTATATAGGAGAGAAAAGAGAGAAACCTAAATATAAAAACTGCTACTGTAGACGAACGCTTCCACCTAGAAGAACAAAATTTGGTGAGCCAAGTGGGATTTGTATCCTGATCATTACCACCAAGTATCATCAACATTGGGTGAAAAAATATCTGCTGGTATGTCGGAAACTCGTTGTTTCTTAGAAGCCTGGCAACCCCTCTCAATGAAATTGCTTTTCCACAGTCTGTGCCTAGGGCTACTTGAAGAGGAAACAAACCATAGAGACAAAACTGAGAACTCCTTTATTTTGTCAAGTTTCAAAGAGCTACTACAAACCATGTTGCATTTAGAGTTCCAAATTTATCTATCTATATAGGAGAGAACAGAGGGAAACCTAAAAATATAAACTGCTACTGTAAACGAACGCTTCAACCTAGAAGAACAAAATTTGGTGAGTCAAGTGGGATTTGTGTACTGATCATTACCACCAAATATCATCAAGATTGGGTGAAAAAATATTTGCTGGTATTTCAGAAACTCGTTATTACCTGGACCTTGGCAACCCCTTTCAATGCAAGTGCTTTTCCACCGTCTGTGCCTAGGGCTATTGAAGAGGAAACAAACCATAGAGACAAAACTGAGAACTACTAAAAACCATGTTGGATTTAGATTTCCAAATTCATCTATCTATATAAAAGAGAACAGAGTGAAACCTGAATATAAAAATTGCTATTGTAGACGAAAGCTTAAACCTAGAGGAACAAAATTTGGTGAGCCAAGTGGGATTTGTGTACTGATCATTACCACCAAGTATCATCAATATTGGGTGAAAAAATATTTGCTGCTATTTCGGAAACTCGTTATTTCTTAGTAGCTTGGCAAACCCTCTCAATGAAAGTGCTTTTCCACAGTCTGTGCCTAGGGCTACTTGAAGAGGAAACAACCCATAGAGACAAAACTGAGAACTCCTTTATTTTGTCACGTTTCAAAGAGTTACTAGAAACCATGTAGGATTTAGAGTTTCAAATTCATCGATCTATATAGGAGAGAACAGAGGGAAACCTAAATATAAAACTGCAACTGTAGACGAACGCTTCAACCTAGAAGAACAAAATTTGGTGAGCCAAGTGGGATTTGTGTACTGATCATTACCACCAAGTATCATCAATTGGGTGAAAAAATATTTGCTGGTATTTCGGAAGCTCGTTATTTCTTAGAAGCTTGGCAACCACTCTCAATGAAAGTGCTTTTCCACATTCAGTGCCTCCGGCTATTGAAGAGGAAACAAACCATAGAGACAAACTGAGAACTCCTTTAGTTTGTCAAGTTTCAAAGAGATTCTACAAAACTTGTTGGATTTAGAGTTCCAAATTCATCTATCTACATAGGAGAGAACAGAGGGAAACCTAAAAATATAAACTGCTACTGTAAAAGAACGCTTCAAAATAGAAGATCAAAATTTGGTGAGTCAAGTGGGATTTGTGTACGGATCATTACTACCAAGTATCGTCAAGATTGGGTGGAAAAATATTTGCTGGTATTTCGGAAACTCGTTATTTCTTGGAAGCTTGGCAACCCCTTTAAACGAAAGTGCTTTTCCACAGTCTCTGCTTAGGGCTACTTGAAGAGGAAACAAACCATAGAGACAAAACTGAGAACTGCTTTATTTTGTCAAGTTTCAAAGAGCTACTACAAACCATGTTGGATTTAGTGTTCCAAATTTATCTAATTATATAGGAGAGAACAGAGGGAAACCTAAATATAAAAACTGCTTCTGTAGACGAACGCTTCAACGTAGAAGAACAAAATTTTGTGAGCCAAGTGGGATTTGTGTCCTGATCATTACCACCAAGTATCATCAAGATTGGGTGAAAAAATATTTGCTGGTATTTCGGAAAATCGCAATTTCTTGGAAGCATGGCAACCCCTTTCAATGAAAGTGCTTTTCCACACTCTCTGCTTAGGGATACATGAAGAGTAAACAAATCTTAGAGACAAAGCTGAGAATTCTTTTTTTTTGTCAAGTTCCAAAGGGCTACTACAAATCATGTTGGATTTAGAGTTCCAAATTCATCTATCTATATAGGAGAGAACAGAAGAAAACCTAAAAATAAAAACTGCTACTGTACACGAATGCTTAAACCTAGAAGAACAAAATTTGGTGAGCCATGTGGGATTTGTGTACCGATCATTACCACCACTTATCATCTCGATGGGGTGATAAAATATGTGCTGGTATTTCGGAAACTCGTTATTTCTTAGAAGTTGGCAACCCCTCTCAATGAAAGTGCTTTTCCACTGTCTCTGCTTAGGGCTATTTGAAGAGGAAACAAATTATAGAGACAAACCTGGGAACTCCTTTATTTTGTCAAGTTTCAAATAGCTAATACAAACCATGTTGGATTTAGAGTTCCAAATTCATCTATCTATATAGGAGAGAACAGAAGAAAACCTAAAAATAAAAACTGCTACTGTACACGAAGGCTTAAACCTAGAAGAACAAAATTTGGTGAGCCAAGTGGGATTTGTTTACTGATAATTACCACCAAGTATCATCAAGATTGGGTGAAAAAATATTTGCTGGTATTTCGGAAACTCGTTATTTCTCAGAAGCTTGGCAACCACTCTAAATGAAAGTGCTTTTCCACAGTCTGTGCATAGGGCTACTTGAATAGGAAACAAACCATAGAGACAAAAGTGAGAACTCCTTTATTTTGTCAAGTTTCAAAGAGCTATTACAAACCATGTTGGATTAAGAGTTTCAAATTCATCTATCTATATAGGAGAGAACAGAAGAAAACCTAAAAATAAAAACTGCTACTGTACATGAATGCTTAAACCTAGAAGAACAAAATTTGGCGAGCCATGTGGGATTTGTGTACCGATAATTACCACCACGTATCATCAAGATTGGGTCAAAAAATATTTGCTGGTATTTCGGAAACTCGCAATTTCTTGGAAGCTTGGCAACCCCTTTCAATGAAAGTGCTTTTCCACACTCTCTGCTTAGGGATACATGAAGAGGAAACACATCTTAGAGACAAAGCTGAGAATTCCATTTTTTGTCAAGTTTCAAAGGGCTACTACAAACCATGTTGGATTTAGAGTTCCAAATTCATCTATCTACATAGGAGAGAACAGAGGGAAACCTAAAAATATAAACTGCTACTGTAAAAGAACGCTTCAAAATAGAAGATCAAAATTTGGTGAGTCAAGTGGGATTTGTGTCCGGATCATTACTACCAAGTATCATCAAGATTGGGTGGAAAAATATTTGCTGATATTTCGGAAACTCGTTATTTCTTGGAAGCTTGGCAACCCCTTTCAAAGAAAGTGCTTTTCCACAGTCTCTGCTTAGGGCTACTTGAAGAGGAAACAAACCATAGAGACAAAACTGAGAACTACATTTTTTTTGTCAAGTTTCAAAGAGCTACTACTAACCATGTTGGATTTAGAGTTGCAAATTCATCTATCTATAAAGGAGAGAACAGAGGGAAACTTAAATATATAAACGACTACTGTAAACGAACGCTTCAAACTAGAAGAACAAAATTTGGTGAGCCAAGTGGGATTTGTGTACTTGTCATTACCACCAAGTATCATCAAGATTGGGTGAAAAAATATTTGCTGGTATTTCGAAAACCTGTTATTTTTTAGAAGCTTGGCAACCACTCTCAATGAAAGTGCTTTTCCACAGTCTGTGCCTAGGGATACTTGAAGAGGAAACAAACCATAGAGACAAAACTGAGAACTCCTTTATTTTGTCAAGTTTCAAAGAGCTACTACAAACCCTGCTGGATTTAGAGTTCCAAATTCATCTATCTATATAGGAGAGAACAGAGTGAAACCTAAATATAAAAACTGCTACTGTAGAAGAACGCTTAAACCTAGAAGAACAAAATTTGTTGAGCCAAGTGGGATTTGTGTACTTATCATTACCACCAAGTATCATCAAGATTGGGTGAAAAAATATTTGCTGGTATTTCAAAACTCGTAATTTCTTGGAAGCTTGGAAACCCCTTTCAACGAAAGTGCTTTTCCACAGTCTCTGCTTAGGGCTACTTGAATAGGAAACAAACCAAAGAGACAAAACTGAGAACTCCTTTATTTTGTCAAGTTTCAAAGAGCTACTACAAACCATGTTGGATTTAGAGTTCCAAATTCATCTATCTATATAGGAGAGAACAGAGGGAAACCTAAAAATAAAAAATGCACTTGTAAACGAACGCTTCAACCTAGAAGAGCAAAATTTGGTGAGCCAAGTGGGATTTGTGTATTTGTAATTGCCACCAAGTATCATCAAGATTGGGTGAAAAAATATTTGCTGGTATTTCGGCAACCCGTAATTTTTTGGGAGCTTGGCAAACGCTTTCAATGAAAGTGCTTTTCCAGAGTTTCTGATTAGGGCTACTTGAAGAAGAAACAAATCATAGAGACAAAACTGAGAACTCCTTTATTTTGTCAAGTTTCAAAGAGCTACTACAAACCATGTTGGATTTAGAGTTCCAAATTCATCTATCTATATAGGAGCGAACAGAGGGAAACCTAAAAATAAAAACTGCTACTGGAAACGAACGCTTCAACCTAGAAGAACAAAATTTGGTGAGCCAAGTGTGATTTGTGTACTGATCATTACCACCAAGTATCATAAAGATTGGGTGAAAAAATATTTGCTGGTATTTCGGAAACTCGTTATTTCTTAGAAGCTTGGCAACCCCTTTCAATGAAAGTGCTGTTCTAAAGTTTGTGCCTAGGGCTACTTGGAGAGGAAACAAACCATAGAGACAAAACTGAGAACTCCTTTATTTTGTCAAGTTTCAAAGAGTTACTACAAACCATGTTGGATTTAGAGTTCCAAATTCATCTACCTATATAGGAGCGAACAGAGGGAAACCTAAAAATAAAAACTGCTACTGGAAACGAACGCTTCAACCTAGAAGAACAAGATTTGGTGAGCCAAGTGGGATTTGTGTACTGATCATTACCAAAAAGCATCATCAAGATTGGGTGAAAAAATATTTGCTGCTATTTCGGAGACACTTTATTTCTTAGAAGCTTGGCAACCCCTCCCAATGAAAGTGCTTTTCCACATTCTTTGCCTAGGGCTACTTGAAGAGGAAACAAACCATAGAGACAAAACTGAGAACTCCTTTATTTTGTCAAGTTTCAAAGAGCTACTACAAACCATGTTGGATTTAGAGTTCCAAATTCATCTATCTATATAGGAGAGAAAAGAGAGAAACCTAAATATAAAAACTGCTACTGTAGACGAACGCTTCCACCTAGAAGAACAAAATTTGGTGAGCCAAGTGGGATTTGTATCCTGATCATTACCACCAAGTATCATCAACATTGGGTGAAAAAATATCTGCTGGTATGTCGGAAACTCGTTGTTTCTTAGAAGCCTGGCAACCCCTCTCAATGAAATTGCTTTTCCACAGTCTGTGCCTAGGGCTACTTGAAGAGGAAACAAACCATAGAGACAAAACTGAGAACTCCTTTATTTTGTCAAGTTTCAAAGAGCTACTACAAACCATGTTGCATTTAGAGTTCCAAATTTATCTATCTATATAGGAGAGAACAGAGGGAAACCTAAAAATATAAACTGCTACTGTAAACGAACGCTTCAACCTAGAAGAACAAAATTTGGTGAGTCAAGTGGGATTTGTGTACTGATCATTACCACCAAATATCATCAAGATTGGGTGAAAAAATATTTGCTGGTATTTCGGAAACTCGTTATTACCTGGACCTTGGCAACCCCTTTCAATGCAAGTGCTTTTCCACCGTCTGTGCCTAGGGCTATTGAAGAGGAAACAAACCATAGAGACAAAACTGAGAACTACTAAAAACCATGTTGGATTTAGATTTCCAAATTCATCTATCTATATAAAAGAGAACAGAGTGAAACCTGAATATAAAAATTGCTATTGTAGACGAAAGCTTAAACCTAGAGGAACAAAATTTGGTGAGCCAAGTGGGATTTGTGTACTGATCATTACCACCAAGTATCATCAATATTGGGTGAAAAAATATTTGCTGCTATTTCGGAAACTCGTTATTTCTTAGTAGCTTGGCAAACCCTCTCAATGAAAGTGCTTTTCCACAGTCTGTGCCTAGGGCTACTTGAAGAGGAAACGACCCATAGAGACAAAACTGAGAACTCCTTTATTTTGTCACGTTTCAAAGAGTTACTAGAAACCATGTAGGATTTAGAGTTTCAAATTCATCGATCTATATAGGAGAGAACAGAGGGAAACCTAAATATAAAACTGCAACTGTAGACGAACGCTTCAACCTAGAAGAACAAAATTTGGTGAGCCAAGTGGGATTTGTGTACTGATCATTACCACCAAGTATCATCAATTGGGTGAAAAAATATTTGCTGGTATTTCGGAAGCTCGTTATTTCTTAGAAGCTTGGCAACCCCTCTCAATGAAAGTGCTTTTCCACATTCAGTGCCTCCGGCTATTGAAGAGGAAACAAACCATAGAGACAAACTGAGAACTCCTTTACTTTGTCAAGTTTCAAAGAGATTCTACAAAACTTGTTGGATTTAGAGTTCCAAATTCATCTATCTACATAGGAGAGAACAGAGGGAAACCTAAAAATATAAACTGCTACTGTAAAAGAACGCTTCAAAATAGAAGATCAAAATTTGGTGAGTCAAGTGGGATTTGTGTACGGATCATTACTACCAAGTATCGTCAAGATTGGGTGGAAAAATATTTGCTGGTATTTCGGAAACTCGTTATTTCTTGGAAGCTTGGCAACCCCTTTAAACGAAAGTGCTTTTCCACAGTCTCTGCTTAGGGCTACTTGAAGAGGAAACAAACCATAGAGACAAAACTGAGAACTGCTTTATTTTGTCAAGTTTCAAAGAGCTACTACAAACCATGTTGGATTTAGTGTTCCAAATTTATCTAATTATATAGGAGAGAACAGAGGGAAACCTAAATATAAAAACTGCTTCTGTAGACGAACGCTTCAACGTAGAAGAACAAAATTTTGTGAGCCAAGTGGGATTTGTGTCCTGATCATTACCACCAAGTATCATCAAGATTGGGTGAAAAAATATTTGCTGGTATTTCGGAAAATCGCAATTTCTTGGAAGCATGGCAACCCCTTTCAATGAAAGTGCTTTTCCACACTCTCTGCTTAGGGATACATGAAGAGTAAACAAATCTTAGAGACAAAGCTGAGAATTCTTTTTTTTTGTCAAGTTTCAAAGGGCTACTACAAATCATGTTGGATTTAGAGTTCCAAATTCATCTATCTATATAGGAGAGAACAGAAGAAAACCTAAAAATAAAAACTGCTACTGTACACGAATGCTTAAACCTAGAAGAACAAAATTTGGTGAGCCATGTGGGATTTGTGTACCGATCATTACCACCACGTATCATCTCGATGGGGTGATAAAATATGTGCTGGTATTTCGGAAACTCGTTATTTCTTAGAAGTTGGCAACCCCTCTCAATGAAAGTGCTTTTCCACTGTCTCTGCTTAGGGCTATTTGAAGAGGAAACAAATTATAGAGACAAACCTGAGAACTCCTTTATTTTGTCAAGTTTCAAATAGCTAATACAAACCATGTTGGATTTAGAGTTCCAAATTCATCTATCTATATAGGAGAGAACAGAAGAAAACCTAAAAATAAAAACTGCTACTGTACACGAAGGCTTAAACCTAGAAGAACAAAATTTGGTGAGCCAAGTGGGATTTGTGTACCGATAATTACCACCAAGTATCATCAAGATTGGGTGAAAAAATATTTGCTGGTATTTCGGAAACTCGTTATTTCTCAGAGGCTTGGCAACCACTCTAAATGAAAGTGCTTTTCCACAGTCTGTGCATAGGGCTACTTGAATAGGAAACAAACCATAGAGACAAAAGTGAGAACTCCTTTATTTTGTCAAGTTTCAAAGAGCTGTTACAAACCATGTTGGATTAAGAGTTTCAAATTCATCTATCTATATAGGAGAGAACAGAAGAAAACCTAAAAATAAAAACTGCTACTGTACATGAATGCTTAAACCTAGAAGAACAAAATTTGGCGAGCCATGTGGGATTTGTGTACCGATAATTACCACCACGTATCATCAAGATTGGGTCAAAAAATATTTGCTGGTATTTCGGAAACTCGCAATTTCTTGGAAGCTTGGCAACCCCTTTCAATGAAAGTGCTTTTCCACACTCTCTGCTTAGGGATACATGAAGAGGAAACACATCTTAGAGACAAAGCTGAGAATTCCATTTTTTTGTCAAGTTTCAAAGGGCTACTACAAACCATGTTGGATTTAGAGTTCCAAATTCATCTATCTACATAGGAGAGAACAGAGGGAAACCTAAAAATATAAACTGCTACTGTAAAAGAACGCTTCAAAATAGAAGATCAAAATTTGGTGAGTCAAGTGGGATTTGTGTCCGGATCATTACTACCAAGTATCATCAAGATTGGGTGGAAAAATATTTGCTGATATTTCGGAAACTCGTTATTTCTTGGAAGCTTGGCAACCCCTTTCAAAGAAAGTGCTTTTCCACAGTCTCTGCTTAGGGCTACTTGAAGAGGAAACAAACCATAGAGACAAAACTGAGAACTACATTTTTTTTGTCAAGTTTCAAAGAGCTACTACTAACCATGTTGGATTTAGAGTTCCAAATTCATCTATCTATAAAGGAGAGAACAGAGGGAAACTTAAATATATAAACGACTACTGTAAACGAACGCTTCAAACTAGAAGAACAAAATTTGGTGAGCCAAGTGGGATTTGTGTACTTGTCATTACCACCAAGTATCATCAAGATTGGGTGAAAAAATATTTGCTGGTATTTCGAAAACCTGTTATTTTTTAGAAGCTTGGCAACCACTCTCAATGAAAGTGCTTTTCCACAGTCTGTGCCTAGGGATACTTGAAGAGGAAACAAACCATAGAGACAAAACTGAGAACTCCTTTATTTTGTCAAGTTTCAAAGAGCTACTACAAACCCTGCTGGATTTAGAGTTCCAAATTCATCTATCTATATAGGAGAGAACAGAGTGAAACCTAAATATAAAAACTGCTACTGTAGAAGAACGCTTAAACCTAGAAGAACAAAATTTGGTGAGTCAAGTGGGATTTGTGTACTTTTCATTACCACCACGTATCATCCAGTTTGGGTGAAAAAGTATTTGCTGGTATTTCGGAAACTCGTAATTTCTTGGATGCTTGGCAACCCCTTTCAATCAAAGTGCATTTCCACAGTCTCTGCTTAGGGCTACTTGAAGAGGAAACAAATTATAGAGACAAACACGAGAACTCCTTTATGTTGGCAAGTTTCAAATAGCTACGAAAGCTATCTTGGATTTAGAGTTCCAAATTCGTCTATCTATATATGAGAGAACAGAGAGAAACCTAAAAATAAAAACTGCTACCGTAAACGAACGCTTCAACCTAGAAGAACAAAATTTGGTGAGCCAAGTGGGATTTGTGTACCCATCATTACCACTATGTATCATCAAGATTGGGTGAAAAAATATTTGCTGGTAATTCGGAAACTCGTAATTTCTTGGAAGCTTGGCAACCCCTTTCAATGAAAGTGCTATTCCACAGTCTCTGCTTAGGGCTACTTGAAGAGTAAACAAATCATAGAGACAAAACTGAGAATTCCTTTATTTTTTCAAGTTTCAAAGAGCTACTACAAACCATGTTGGATTTAGAGTTCCAAATTCATCTATTTATATAGGAGAGAACAGAGTGCAACCTAAAAATATATACTGCTACTGTAAAAGAACGCTTCAACTTAGAAGACCAAAATTGGGTGAGTCAAGTGGGATTTGTGTACCGATCATTACCACCATGTATCATCAAGATTGGGTGAAAAAATATTAGCTGCTATTTCAGAAACTCATAATTTCTTGGAAGCTTGGCAACCTCTTTCAATGAAAGTGCTTTTCCACAGTCTCTGCTTAGGGCTACTTCAAGAAAAAACAAACCCTAGAGACAAAACTGAGAACTACTTTTTTTGTCAATTTTCAAAGAGCTACTATAAACCATGTTGGATTTAGCGTTCCAAATTCATCTATCTATATAGGAGAGAACAGAGTGAAACCTAAAAATATAAACTGCTACTGTAAACGAACGCTTCAACCTAGAAGAACAAAATTTGGTGAGTCAAGTGGGATTTGTGTACTTGTCATTACCACCACGTATCATTCAGATTGGGTGAAAAAACTATTTGCTGGTATTTCGGAAACTCGTAATTTCTTGGAAGCTTGGCAACCCCTTTCAATGAAAGTGCTTTTCCACAGTCTCTGCTTAGGGCTACGTGAAGAGGAAACAAACCATAGAGACAAAACTGAGAACTCCTTTATTTTGTCAAGTTTCAAAGAGCTTCTACAAACCATGTTGGATTTAGAGTTCCAAATTCATCTATCTAATTGGAGAGAACAGAGGGAAACCTAAAAATAAAAACTGCTACTGTACACGAACGCTTCAAACTAGAAGAACTAAATTTGGTGAGTCAAGTGGGATTTGTGTACCGATCATTACTACCAAGTATCAACAACATTGGGTGAAAAAATATTTGCTGGTATTTCAGAAACTCGTAATTTCTTGGAAGCATGGCGACCCCTTTCAATGAAATTGCTTTTCCACAGTCCGTGCTTAGGTCTACTTGAAGAGGAAACAAACCATAGAGACAAAACTGAGAACTACTATTTTTTTGTCAAGTTTCAAAGAGCGAATACAAACCATGTTGGATTTAGAGTTCCAAATTCATCTATCTATATAGGAGAGAACAGAGGGAAACCTAAATATAAAAACTGCTACTGTAGACGAACGCTTCAACCTAGAAGAACAAAATTTGGTGAGCCAAGTTTTATTTGTGTACTGATCATTACCAACAAGTCTCATCTACATAACGTGAAAAAATATTTGCTGGTATTTCGGAAACTCGTTATTTTTTAGAAGATTGGCAACAACTCTCAAAGAAAGTGCTTTACCACAGTCTGTGCCTAGGGCTACTTGAAGAGGAAACAAACCATAGAGACAAAACTCAGAACTCCTTTATTTTGTCAAGTTTCAAAGAGCTACTACAAAACATGTTGGATTTAGAGTTCCAAATTCATCTACCTATATAATAGAAAAAAAAGTGAAACCTACAGATAAAAACTGGTACTGTAGACGAACGTTTCAACCTAGAAGAACACAATTTGGTGAGCCAAGTGGGATTTGTGTTCTTATCATTACCACCAAGTATCATCAAGTTTGGTTGAAAAAATATTTGCTGATATTTCTGAACCTCGTTATTTCTTAGAAGCTTGGCAACCCCTCTCAATGAAAGTGCTTTTCCACAGTTTGTGCCTATGGCTACTTGCAGAAAAAAACAAACCATAGAGACAAAACTGAGAACTCCTTTATTTTGTCAAGTTTCAAAGAGCTACTACAAACCATGTTGGATTTAGAGTTCCAAATTCTTCTATCTATATAGAAGAGAACAGAGTGAAACCTAAATATAAAAACTGCTACTGTAGACGAACGCTTAAACCGAGAAGAATAAAATTTGGTGAGCCAAGTGGGATTTGTGTACTGATCATCACCATCACATATCATCACGATTGGATGAAAAAATATTTGCTGATATTTCAAAAACTCGTTATTTCTTAGAAGCTTGGCAAGGCCTCTCAATGAAAGTGCTTTTCCACAGTATCTGCTTAGGGATTCTTGAAGAGGAAACAAATTATAGAGACAAACCTGAGAACTCTATTATTTTGTCAAGGTTCAAAGAGCTACTACAAACCATGTTGGATTTAGAGTTCCAAATTCATCTATCTACATAGGAGAGAACAGAGTGAAACCTAAATATAAAAACTGCTACTGTAGACGAACGCATCAACCTAGAAGAACAAAATTTGGTGAGCCATGTGGGATTTGTGTACTGATCATTACCACCAAGTATCATCAAGATTGGGTGAAAAAATATTGGCTAGTGTTTCGGAAACTCGTTATTTCTTGGAAGCTTGGCAACCCCTTTCAATGAAAGTGCTTTTCCACAGACTCTGCTTAGGGCTACTCGAAGAGGAAACAAACCATACAGACAAAACTGAGAACTACTTTTTTTTGTCAAGGTACAAAGAGCGACTACAAACCATGTTGGATTTAGATTTCCAAATTCATCTATCTATATACGAGAGAACAGATGAATACCTAAAAATAAAAACTGCTACCGTAAACGAACACTTCAACCTAGAAGAACAAAACTTGGTGAGCCAAGTGGGATTTGTGTACCGATCATTACCACCACGTATTATCAAGATTGGGTGAAAAAATATTTGCTGTTATTTCGGAAACTCGTAGTTTCTTGGAAGCTTGGCAACCCCTTTCAATGAAAGTGCTTTTCCACAGTCTCTGCTTAGGGCTACCTGAAGAGGAAACAAATCATAGAGACAAAACTGAGAACTCCTTTATTTTGTCAAGTTTCAAAGAGCTACTACAAACCATGTTGGATTAAGAGTTCCAAATTCAGCTATTTATATAGGAGAGAACAGAGGGAAACCTAAAAATATAAACTGCTACTGTAAACGAACGCTTCAAACTCGAAGAACAAAATTTGGTGAGCCAAGTGGGATTTGTGTACTTGTCATTAACACCAAGTATCATCAAGATTGGGTGAAAATCTGTTTGCTGGTATTTCAGAAACTTGTAATTTCTTGGAAACTTGGCAACCACTTTCAATGAAATTGCTTTTCCACAGTCTCTGCTTAGGGATACTTGAGGAGGAAACAAATCATAGAGACAAAACTGAGAACTCCTTTATTTTTTCAAGTTTCAAAGAACTACTACAAACCATGTTGGATTTAGAGTTCCAAATTCATCTATCTATATTGGAGAGAACATAGGGACACCTAAAAATATAAAATAATACTGTAAACGAACGCTTCAACCTAGAATAACCAGATTTGGTGAGTCAAGTGGAATTTGTGTACTGATCATTACCACCAGGATCATCAAGATTGGGTGAAAAAATATTTGCTGGTATTTTGGAAACTCGTAATTTCTTAGAAGCTTGGCAACCCCTTTCAATGAAAGTGCTTTTCTACAGTTTGTGCCTTGGGCTACTTGAAGAGGAAACAAACCATAGAGACAATACTGAGAACTCCTTTATTTTGTCAAGTTTCAAAGAGTTACTACAAATCATATTGGATTTAGAGTTCCAAATTCATCTATCTATATAGGAGAGAACAGAGGGTAACCTAAAAATAAAAACTGCTACTGTAAATGAACGCTTCACCCTAGAAGAACAAAATTTGGTGAGCCAAGTGGGATTTGTGTACTTATCATTACCACCAAGTATCATCAAGATTGGGTGAAAAAATATTTGCTGGTATTTCGAAATTCGTAATTTCTTGGCAGCTTGGCAACCCCTTTCAATGACAGTGCTTTTCCACACTCTCTGTTTATGGCTACTTGAAGAGGAAACAAACCATAGAGACAAAACTGAGAACTCCTTTATTTTGTCAAGTTTAAAAGAGCTACTACAAACCATGTTGGATTTAGAGTTCCAAATTCATCTATCTATATAGGAGAGAACTGAGTGAAACCTAAAAATAAATACTGCTACTGTAAACGAACGCTTCAACCTAGAAGAACAAAATTTGGTGAGCCAAGTGTGATTTGTGTAATGATCATTACCACCAAGTATCATCAAGATTGGGTAAAAAAATATTTGCTGGTATTTTGGAAACTCGTTATTTCTTAGAAGCTTGGCAACCCCTTTCAATTAAAGTGCTGTTCTACAGTTTGTGCCTAAGGCTACTTGGAGAGGAAACAAACCATAGAGATAAAACTGAGAACTCCTTTATTTTGTCAAGTTTCAAAGAGCTACTACAAACCATATTGGATTTAGAGTTCCAAATTCATCTATCTCTATGGGAAAGAACAGAGTGAAAACTAAAAATAAAAACTTCTACTGTAAACGAACGCTTCAACCTAGAAGAACAAAATTTGGTGACCCAAGTGGCATTTGTGTACTGATCATTACCACCACGTATCATCAAGATTGTGTGAAAAAATATTTGCTGGTATTTCGGAAAATCGTTATTTCTTATAAGCTTGGCAACCCAACTCAATGAATGTGCTTTTCCCCAGTCTGTGCCTAGGGCTATTTGAAGAGGAAACAAACCATAGAGACAAAATTCAGAACTTTTTTATTTTGTCAAGTATCAAAGAGCTACTACAAACCATGTTGGATTTAGAGTTCCAAATTCATCTATCTATATAGGAGAGAAAAGAGGGAAACATAAAAATAAAAACTGCTACTGTAAACGAACGCTTCAACCTGGAAGAGCAAAATTTGGTGAGCCAAGTGGCATTTTTGTACTTGTCATTACCACCGAGTATCATCAAGATTGGGTAAAAAAATATTTGCTGGTATTTCGGCAACCCGTAATTTCTTGGGAGCTTGGCAAACCCTTTCAGTGAAAGTGCTTTTCCACAGTCTCTGCTTAGGGCTACCTGAAGAGGAAACAAATCATAGAGACAAAACTGAGAACTCCTTTATTTTGTCAAGTTTCAAAGAGCTACTACAAACCATGTTGGATTTAGAGTTCCAAATTCATCTATCTATATAGGAGAGAACAGAGGGAAACCTAAAAATATAAACTGCTACTGTAAACGAACGCTTCAACCTAGAAGAACCAAATTTGGTGAGCCAAGTGGGATTTGTGTACTTGTCCTTACCACCAAGTATCATCAAGTTTGGGTGAAAAAATATTTGCTGGTATTTCGGAAACTCGTTATTTCTTAGAAGCTTGGCAACCACTCTCAATGAATGTGCTTTAACCAAGTCTGTGCCTAGGGTTATTTGAAGAGGAAACAAACCATAGAGACAAAACTGAGAACTTTTTTATTATGTCAAGTTTCAAAGAGCTACTACAAACCATGTTGGATTTAGAGTTCCAAATTCATCTATCTATATAAGAGAGAACAGAGGGAAACCTAAAAATAAAAACTGCTACTGTAAACGAACGCTTCAACCTAGAAGAGCAAAATTTGGTGAGCCAAGTAGGATTTGTGTACTTGTCATTACTACCAAGTATCATCAAGATAGGGTGAAAAAATATTTGCTGGTATTTCGGAAAACCGTAATTTTTTGGGAGCTTGGCAAACCCTTTCAATGAAAGTGCTTTTCCACAGTCTCTGCTTAGGGATACTTGATGAGGAAACAAATCATAGAGACAAAACTGAGAACTCCTTTATTTTGAAAGTTTCAAAGAGCTACTACAAACCATGTTGGACTTAGAGTTCCAAATTCATCTATCTATATAGGAGAGAACAGAGGGACACCTAAAAATATAAACTGCTACTATAAACGAATGCTTCAACCTAGAAGAAACAAATTTGGTGAGTCAAGTGGAATTTGTGTACTGATCATTACCACCAGTATCATCAAGATTGGGTGAAAAAATATTTGCTGGCATTTTGGAAACTCGTTATTTCTTAGAATCTTAAAAACAACTCTCAATGAAAGTGCTTTTCTACAGTCTGTGCCTAGGGCTACTTGAAGAGGAAACAAACCATAGAGACAAAACTGATATTTCCTTTATTTTGTCATCTTTCAAAGAGCTACTACAAACCATGTTGGATTTAGTGTTTTAAATTCATCTATCTATCTTGGAGAGAACAGAATGAAAGCTAAAATAAAAACAGCTACTGTAAACGAACGCTTCAACCTAGAAGAACAAAATTTGTTGAGCCAAGTGGGATTTGTGTACTTATCATTACCACCAAGTATCATCAAGATTGGGTGAAAAAATATTTGCTGGTATTTCAAAACTCGTAATTTCTTGGAAGCTTGGAAACCCCTTTCAACGAAAGTGCTTTTCCACAGTCTCTGCATAGGGCTACTTGAAGAGGAAACAAACCATAGAGACAAAACTGAGAACATTTTTATTTTGTCAAGTTTCAAAGAGCTACTACAAACCATGTTGGATTTAGAGTTCCAAATTCATCTATCTATATAGGAGAGAACAGAGGGAAACCTAAAAATAAAAAATGCACATGTAAACGAACGCTTCAACCTAGAAGAGCAAAATTTGGTGAGCCAAGTGGGATTTGTGTATTTGTAATTGCCACCAAGTATCATCAAGATTGGGTGAAAAAATATTTGCTGGTATTTCGGCAACCCGTAATTTTTTGGGAGCTTGGCAAACGCTTTCAATGAAAGTGCTTTTCCCCAGTTTCTGATTAGGGCTACTTGAAAAAGAAACAAATAATAGAGACAAAACTGAGAACTCCTTTATTTTGTCAAGTTTCAAAGAGCTACTACAAACCATGTTGGATTTAGAGTTCCAAATTCATCTATCTATATAGGAGCGAACAGAGGGAAACCTAAAAATAAAAACTGCTACTGGAAACGAACGCTTCAACCTAGAAGAACAAAATTTGGTGAGCCAAGTGTGATTTGTGTACTGATCATTACCACCAAGTATCATCAAGATTGGGTGAAAAAATATTTGCTGGTATTTCGGAAACTCGTTATTTCTTAGAAGCTTGGCAACTACTCTCAATGATTGTGCTTTTCCCAAGTCTGTGCCTAGGGCTATTTGAAGAGGAAACAAACCATAGTGACAAAACTGAGAACTTTTTTATTTTGTCAAGTCTCAAAGAGCTACTACAAACCATGTTGGATTTAGAGTTCCAAATTCAGCTATCTATATAGGAGCGAACAGAGGGAAACCTAAAAATAAAAACTGCTACTGGAAACGAACCCTTCAACCTAGAAGAACAAAATTTGGTGAGCCAAGTGTGATTTGTGTACTGATCATTACCACCAATTATCAACAAGTTTGGGTGAAAAAAAATTTGCTGGTATTTCGCAAACTCGTTATTTCTTACAAGCTTGGCAACCCCTTTCAATGAAAGTGCTGTTCTACAGTTAGTGCCTAGGGCTACTTGGAGAGGAAACAAACCATAGAGACAAAACTGAGAACTCCTTTATTTTCTCAAGTTTCAAAGAGTTACTACAAACCATGTTGGATTTAGAGTTCCAAATTCATCTACCTATATAGGAGCGAACAGAGGGAAACCTAAAAATAAAAACTGCTACTGGAAACGAACGCTTCAACCTAGAAGAACAAAATTTGGTGCGCCAAGTGGGATTTGTGTACTTGTCATTACCACCAAGTATTATCAAGATTGGGTGAAAAAATATTTGCTGGTATTTCGGAAACTCATTATTTCTTAGAAGCCTGGCAACCCCTCCCAATGAAAGTGCTTTGCACTGTCTGTGCCTAGGACTACTTGAAGAGGAAACAAACATAGAGACAAAACTGAGAACTCCTTCATTTTGTCAAGTTTCAAAGAGCTACTACAAACCATGTTGGATTTAGAGTTCCGAATTCATCTATCTATATAAAAGAGAACAGAGTGAAACCAAAAAATAAAAACAGTTACTGTAAACGAACGCTTCAACCTAGAAGAACACAATTTGGTGAGCCAAGTGGTATTTGTGTACTGATCATTACCACCACCTATCATCAAGATTTAGTGAAAAAATATTTGCTGGTATTTCGGAAACTCGTTATTTCTTAGAAGCTTGGCAACCCCTCTCATTGAAAGTGGTCTTCCACAGTCTGTGCCTAGGGCTATTGAAGAGAAACAAACCATAGACACAAAACTGAGAACTCCTTTATTTTGTCAAGTTTCAAAGAGCTACTATAAACCATGTTGGATTTAGAGTTCCAAATTCAGCTATCTATATAGGAGAGAACAGAGGGAAACCTAAAAATATAAACTGCTACTGTAAACGAACGCTTCAACGTAGAAGAACAAAATTTGGTGAGCCAAGTGGGATTTGTGTACTTGTCCTTACCACCAAGTATCATCAAGATTGGGTGAAAAAATATTTGTTGGTATTTCGGAAACTCGTTATTTCTTAGAAGCTTGGCAACCACTCTCAATGATTGTGCTTTTCCCAAGTCTGTGCCTAGGGCTATTTGAAGAGGAAACAAACCATAGTGACAAAACTGAGAACTTTTTTATTTTGTCAAGTCTCAAAGAGCTACTACAAACCATGTTGGATTTAGAGTTCCAAATTCATCTATCTATATAAAAGAGAACAGAGTGAAACCAAAAAATAAAAACAGTTACTGTAAACGAATGCTTCAACCTAGAAGAACAAAATTTGGTGAGCCCAGTGGAATTTGTGTACTTGTCATTATCACCAAGTATCATCACGATTGGGTGAAAAAATATTTGCTGGTATTTCGGAAACTCGTTATTTCTAGAAGCCTGGCAAAACCTCCCAATGAAAGTGCTTTTGCACAGTCTGTGCCTAGTACTACTTGAAGAGGAAACAAACATACAGACAAAACTGAGAACTCCTTCATTTTGTCAAGTTTCAAAGAGCTACTACAAACCATGTTGGATTTAGAGTTCCGAATTCATCTATCTATATAAAAGAGAACAGAGTGAAACCAAAAAATAAAAACAGTTACTGTAAACGAACGCTTCGACCTAGAAGAACACAATTTTTGAGCCAAGTGGCATTTGTGTACTGATCATTACCACCACGTATCATCAAGATTGGGTGAAAAAATATTTGCTGGTATTTCGGAAACTCGTTAATTCTTAGAAGCTTGGGAAATCCTCTCAATGAAAGTGCTTTTCCACAGTCTGTGCCTATGGCTACTTGAAGAGGAAGCAAACCATAGAGACAAAACTGAGGTCTCCTTTATTTTATGAAGTTTCAAAGAGGTACTACAAACCATGTTGGATTTAGAGTCCAAATTCTTCTATCTATATAGAAGAGAACTGAGTGAAGCCTAAAAATAAAAACTGCTACTGTAAAAGAACGCTTCAAATCGAAGAAAAAAATTTGTTGAGCCAAGTGGGATTTGTGTACTTGTCATTAACACCAAGTATCATCAAGATTGGGTGAAAAACTGTTTGCTGGTATTTCGGAAACTCGTAATTTCTTGGAAGCTTGGCAACCCCTTTCAATGAAAGTGCTTTTCCACAGTCTCTGCTTAGGGATACTTGAGGAGGAAACAAATCATAGAGACAAAACTGAGAACCCCTTTATTTTGTCAAGATTCAAAGAGCTACTACAAACCATGTTGGATTTAGAGTCCAAATTCTTCTATCTATATAGAAGAGAACTGAGTGAAACCTAAAAATAAAAACTGCTACTGTAAAAGAACGCTTCAACCTCGAAGAAAAAAATTTGTTGAGCCAAATGGGATTTGTGTACTTGTCATTAAAACCAAGTATCATCAAGATTGGGTGAAAAACTGTTTGCTGGTATTCGGAAAATCGTAATTTCTTGGAAGCTTGGCAACCCCTTTCAATGAAAGTGCTTTTCCACAGTCTCTGCTTAGGGATACTTGAAGAGGAAACAAATCATAGAGACAAAACTGAGAACCCCTTTATTTTGTCAAGTTTCAAAGAGCTACTACAAACCATGTTGGATTTAGAGTTCCAAATTCAGCTATCTATATAGGAGAGAACAGAGGGAAACCTAAAAATATAAACTGCTACTGTAAACGAACGCTTCAACCTAGAAGAAAAAAATTTGGTGAGCCAAGTGGGATTTGTGTACTTGTCATTACCACCAAGTATCATCAAGATTGGGTGAAAAAATATTTGCTGGTGTTTCGGAAACTCGTTATTTCTTAGAAGCCTGGCAACCTCTCTCAATGAAATTGCTTTTGCACAGTCTGTGCCTAGGGCTACTTGTAGAGGAAAGAAAACATAGAGACAAAAATGAGAACTCCTTCATTTTGTCAAGTTTCAAAGAGCGACTACAAACCATGTTGGATTTAGAGTTCCGAATTCATCTATCTATATAAAAGAGAACAGAGTGAATCCTAAAAATAAAAACTGCTACTGTAAACGAACACTTCAACCTAGAAGAACACAATTAGGTGAGCAAAGTGGAATTTGTGTACTGATCATTACCACCAAGTATCATCAAGATTGGGTGAAAAAATATTTGCTGTTGTTTCGGAAACTCGTTATTTCTTAGAAGCTCGGGAAACCCTCTCAATGAAAGTGCTTTTCCACAGTCTGTGCCTCGGGCAAATTGAAGAGGAAACAAACCATAGAGACAAAACTGAGATCTCCTTTATTTTGTCAAGTTTCAAAGAGCTACTACAATCCATGTTGGATTTAGAGTTCCAAATTCATCTATCTATATAGGAGAGAACAGAGGGACACCTAAAAATATAAACTGCTACTGTAAACGAACGCTTCAACCTAGAAGAATCAAATATGGTGAGTCAAGTGGGAATTGTGTACTGATCATTACCACCAGTATCATCAAGATTGGGTGAAAAAATATATGCTGGTATTTTGGAAACTCGTTATTTCTTAGAAGCTTGGCAACAACTCTCAATGAAAGTGCTTTTCCACAGTCTCTGCTTAGGGCTACTTGAAGAGGAAACAAACCATAGAGACAAAACTGAGAACTACTTTTTTTTTTGTCAAGTTTCAAAGAGCGACTACAAACCATGTTGGATTTAGAGTTCCAAATTCATGTATCTATATAGGAGAGAACAGAGGGAAACATAAAAATATAATCTGGTACTGTAAACGAACGCTTTAACCTAGAAGAACAAAATTTGGTGAGTCAAGTGGGATTTGTGTACCGATCATTACCACCAAGTATCATCAAGATTGGGTGAAATAATATTTGCTTATATTTCGGAAACTCGTTATTTCTTGGAAGCTTGGCAACCCCTTTCAATGAAAGTGCTTTTCCACAGTCTCTGAATAGGGCTACTTGAAGAGGAAACAAATTATAGAGACAAAACTGAGAACTCCTTTGTTTTCTCAAGTTTCAAAGAGCTACTAAAAACCATGTTGTATTTAGAGTTCGAAATTCATCTATCTACATAGGAGAGAACAAAAGGAAACCTAAATATCAAACTGCTACTGTAGACGAAAGTTTCAAACTAAAAGAACAAAATTTGGTGAGCCAAATGGGATTTGTGTTCTGATCATTACCACCAAGTATCATCAAGATTGGGTGAAAAAATATTTGTAGGTATTTCGGAAACTCCTTATTTCTTAGAAGCTTGGCAACCCCTCTCAATGAAAGTACATTTCCACATTCTGTGCATAGGGCTACTTGAAAAATAAACAAACCATAGAGACAAAACTGAGAACTCCTTTATTTTGCCAAGTTTCAGAGAGCTACTACAAACATGTTGGATTTAGAGTTCCAAATTCATCTATCTATATAGAAGAGAACAGAGGGAAACCTAAATATAAAAACTGCTACTGTAAACGAACGCTTCAACCTAGAAGAACAAAATTTGGTGAGCCAAGTGGGATTTGTGTACTTGTCATTAACACCAAGTATCATCAAGATTGGGTGAAAAAATATTTGCTGGTATTTCGGAAACTCGTTATTTCTTAGAAGCCTGGCAACCCCTCTCAATGAAAGTGCTTTTGCACAGTCTGTGCCTAGGGCTACTTGAAGAGGAAACAAACCATAGAGACAAAATTGCGAACTACGTTTTTTTGTGAAGTTTCAAAGAGCTACTACAAACCATGTTGGATTTAGAGTTCCAAATTCATCTATCTATATAGGAGAGAACAGAGAAAAACCTAAATACAAAAACTGCTACTGTAGATGAACGCTTCAACCTAGAAGAACAAAATTTGGTGAGCCAAGTGGGACTTGTGTACTGATCCTTACCACCAAGTATCATCAAGTTTGGGTGAAAAAATATTTGCTGGTATTTGTGAAACTCGTTATTTCTTAGAAGCTTGGAAACCCCTCTCAATGAAAGTGCTTTTCCACAGTCTGTGCCTAGGGCTACTTCAAGCGGAAACAACCCATAGAGACAAAACTGAGAACTCCTTTATTTTGTCACGTTTCAAAGAGTTACTACAAACCATGTTGGATTTAGAGTTTCAAATTCTTCTATCTATATAGGAGAGAACAGAGTGAAACCAAGAATAAAAACTGCACCTGTAAATGAACGCTTCCACCTAGAAGAACAAAACTTGGTGAGCCAAGTGGGATTTGTGTACTTGTCATTACCACCAAGTATCATCAAGATTGGGTGAAAAAATATTTGCTGGTATTTCGGAAACTCGTTATTTCTTGGAAGCTTGGCAAACCCTTTCAATGAAAGTGCTTTTCCACAGTCTCTGCTTAGGGCTACTTGAAGAGGAATCAAACCATAGAGACAAAACTGAGAACTACTTTTTTTTTGTCAAGTTTCAAAGTACGTCTACAAACCATGTTGGATTTAGAGTTCCAAATTCATCTGTCTATATAGGGGACAACAGCGTGAAACCTAAAAATAAAAACTGCTACTGTAAACGAACGCTTCAAAATAGAAGAACAAAATTTCGTGAGCCAAGTGGGATTTGTGTACTTGTCATTAGCACCACGTATCATCCAGCTTGGGTGAAAAAATATTTGCTGGTATTTCGGAAAATCGTTATTTCTTGGAAGCTTGGCAACCCCTTTCAATGAAAGTGCTTTTCCACAGTCTCTGCTTAGGGCTACTTGAAGAGGAAACAAACCATAGAGACAAAACTGAGAACTCCTTTATTTTGTCAAATTTCAAAGAACTACTACAAACCATGTTGGATTTAGTGTTCCAAATTCATCTATCTACATAGGAAAGAACAGAGTGAAACCTAAACATAAAAACTGCTACTGTAGACGAACGCTTCAACCTAGAAGAACAAAATTTGGTGAGCTAAGTAGGATTTGTGTAACGATCATTACCACCATGTATCATCCAGATTGGGTGAAAAAATATTTGCTGGTATTTCGGAATCTCGTTATTTCTTAGAAGCTTGGGAAACCCTCTCAATGAAAGTGCTTTTCCACAGTCTCTGCTTAGGGATACTTGAAGAGGAAACAAACCATAGAGACAAAATTGTGAACTACGTTCTTTTGTCAAGTTTCAAAGAGCTACTACAAACCATGTTGGATTTAGAGTTCTAAATTCATCTATCTATATAGGAGAGAACAGAGAAAAACCTAAATACAAAAACTGCTACTGTAGACGAACGCTTCAACCTAGAAGAACAAAATTTGGTGAGCCAAGTGGGATTTGTGTACTGATCCTTACAACGAAGTATCATCAAGATTGGGTGAAAAAATATTTGCTGGTATTTCTGAAACTCGTTATTTCTTAGAAGCTTGGCAACCCCTCTCAATGAAAGTGCTTTTCCACAGTCTGTGCCTAGGGCTACTTGAAGAGGAAACAACCCATAGAGACAAAACTGAGAACTCCTTTATTTTGTCACGTTTCAAAGAGTTACTAAAAACCATGTAGGATTTAGAGTTTCAAATTCATCGATCTATATAGGAGAGAACAGAAGGAAACCTAAATATAAAACTGCTACTGTAGACGAACGCTTCAACCTAGGAGAACAAAATTTGGTGAGCCAAGTGGGATTTCTGTACTGATCATTACCACCAAGTATCATCAATTGGGTGAAAAAATATTTGCTGGTATTTCGGAAGATTGTTATTTCTTAGAAGCTTGGCAACCCCTCTCAATGAAAGTGCTTTTCCACATTCAGTGCCTACGGCTATTGAAGAGGAAACAAACCATAGAGACAAACTGAGAACTCCTTTAGTTTGTCAAGTTTCAGAGAGCTTCTACAAAACATGTTGGATTTAGTGTTCCAAATTCATCTATCTATACAGGAGAGAAAAGAGTGAAACCTAAAAATAAAAACTGCTACTGTAAACGAACGCTTCAAACTAGAACAAAATTTGGTGACTCAAGTGGGATTTGTGTACTTGTCATTACCACCACGTATCATCAAGATTGGGTGAAAAAATATTTGCTGGTATTTCGGAAACTCGTTATTTCTTAGAAGCTTGGAAACCCTCTCAATGAAAGTGCTTTCCACAGTCTCTACTTAGGGATACTTGAAGAGGAAACAAACCATAGAGACAAAATTGTGAACTACGTTCTTTTGTCAAGTTTTCAAAGAGCTACTACAAACCATGTTGGATTTAGAGTTCCAAATTCATCTATCTATATAGGAGAGAACAGAGAAAAACCTAAATATAAAAACTGATACTGTAGACGAAACGTCAACCTAGAAAAAGAAAATTTGGTGAGCCTAATGGGATTTCTCTACTGATCATTACCAGCAAGTATCATCAAGATTGGGTGAAAAAATATTTGCTGGTATTTCGGAAAATCATTATTTCTTAGAATCTTGGCAACCCCTCTCAATGAAAGTGCTTTTCCACAGTCGGTGCCTAGGGCTACTTGAAAAGGAAACAACCCATAGAGACAAAACTGAGAACTCCTTTATTTTGTCACGTTTCAAAGAGTTACTAAAACCATGTAGGATTTAGAGTTTCAAATTCATCGATCTATATAGGAGAGAACAGAGGGAAACCTAAATATAAAACTGCTACTGTAGACGAACGCTTCAACCTAGAAGAACAAAATTTGGTGAGCCAAGTGGGATTTGTGTACTGATCATTACCACCAAGTATCATCAATTGGGTGAAAAATATTTGCTGGTATTTCGGAAGCTTGTTATTTCTTAGAAGCTTGGCAACCCCTCTCAATGAAAGTGCTTTTCCACATTCAGTGCCTATGGCTATTGAAGAGGAAACAAACGATAGAGACAAACTGAGAACTCCTTTAGTTTGTCAAGTTTCAAAGAGCTTCTACAAAACATGTTGGATTTAGTGTTCCAAATTCATCTATCTACACAGGAGAGAAAAGAGTGAATCCTAAAAATAAAAACTGCTACTGTAAACGAACGCTTCAAACTAGAACAAAATTTGGTGAGCCAAGTGTGATTTGTGTACTTGTCATTACCACCACGTATCATCAAGATTGCGTGAAAAAATATTTGCTGGTATTTTGGAAACTCGTAATTTCTTGGAAGCTTGGCAACCTCTTTCAATGAAAGTGCTTTCCAGAGTCTCTGCTTAGGGATATTCGAAGAGGAAACAAACCATAGAGACAAAATTGCGAACTACGTTTTTTTGTCAAGTTTCAAAGAGCTACTAGAAACCATATTGTATTTAGAGTTCCAAATTCATCTATCTATATAGGAGAGACCAGAGAAAAACCTAAATGTAAAAACTGCTACTGTAGACGAACGCTTCAACCTAGAAGAACAAAATTTGGTGAGCCTAGTGGCATTTCTATACTGATCATTACCACCAAGAATCATCAAGATTGGGTGAAAAAATATTTGTTGGTATTTCGCAAACCCGTTAGTTCTTAGAAGTTCGGCAAACCCTCTCAATAAAAGTGGTTTTCCACAGTCTGTGCCTAGGGCTAATTGAAGAGGAATCAAACCATAGAGACAAAACTGACAACTCCTTTATTTTGTCACGTTTCAAAGAGCTACTACAAACCATGTTGTATTTAGAGTTTCAAATTCATCTATCTATATCGGAGAGAACGGAGGGAAACATAAATATAAAAACTGCTACTGTTTATGAAGGCTTCAACCTAGAAGAACAAAATTTGGTGAGCCAAGTGGGTTTTGTGTACGGATCATTACCACCAAGTATCATCAAGTTTGGGTGAAAAAATATTTGCTGTTATTTCGGAAATTCGTTATTTCTTAGAAGCTTGGCAACCCCTCTCAATGAAAGTGCTTTTCCACAGTCGGTGCCTAGGGCTATTGAAGAGGAAACAAACCACAGAGACAAAACTGAGAATTTTTTTATTCTGTCAAGTTTCAAAGAGCTACTACAAAACATGTTGGATTTAGAGTTCCAAATTCATCTATCTATATAGGAGAGAACAAAGTGAAACCTAAAAATAAAAACGGCTACTGTAAACGAACGCTTCAACCTGAAAGAACAAAATTTGGTGAGCCAATTGGGATTTGTGAAAAAATATTTTCTGGTATTTCGGAAACTCGTTATTCCTTGGAAGCTTGGCAACCCCTCTCAATGAAAGTGCTTTTCCACAGTCTGTGCCTAGGGCTACTTTAAGAGGAAACAAACCATAGAGACAAAACTTAGAACTCATTTATTTTGTCAAGTTTCAAAGAGCTACTACAAAACATGTTGGATTTAGAGTTCCAAATTCATCTATCTATATAGGAGAGAACAGAGGGAAACCTACATATAAAAACTGTTACTGTAGACGAACGCTTCAACCTAGAAGAACCAAATTTGGTGAGCCAAGTGGGATTTGTGTCCTGATCATTAACACCAAGTATCATCAAGATTGGGTGAAGAACTATTTGCTGGTATTTCAGAAACTCGTTATTTCTTAGAAGCCTGGCAACCCCTCTCAATGAAACTGCTTTTCCACAGTCTGTGCTGAGGGCTACTGGAAGAGGAAACAAACCATAGAGGCAAAACTGAGAACTATTTTATTTTGTCCAGTTTCAAAGAGCTACTACAAACCATGTTGGATTCAGAGTTCCAAATTCATCTATCTATATAGGAGAGAACAGAGGGTAAGCTAAAAATATAAACAGCTACTGTAAACAAACACTTCAACCTAGAAGAACAAAATTTGGTGAGTAAAGTGGGATTTGTTTACCGATCATTACACCAAGTATCATCAAGATTGGGTGAAAAAATATTTGCTGGTGTTTCGGAAACTCGTTATTTCTTGGAAGCTTTGCATTCCCTTTCAATGCAAGTGCTTTCTACAGTCTGTGCCTAGGGCTATTGAAGAGGAAACAAACCATAGAGACAAAACTGAGAACTCCTTTATTTTATCAACATTCAAAGAGCTACTAGAAACCATGTTGGATTTAGAGTTCCAAATTCATCTATATATATATATATATATATATATATATATATATATATATATATATATATATATAAGAGAGAACAGAGTGAAACAAAAAAATAAAAACTGCTACTGTAACCCAACGCTTCAACCTAAGAACAAAATTTTGTGAGCCAAGTGGGATTTGTGGACTTGTCATTTCCACGAGGTATCATCAAGATTTGGTGAAAAAATATTTTCTGATATTCGGAAACTCAAAATTTCTTGGAAGCTTGGCAACCCATTTCAATGAAAGTGCTTTTCCACAGTCTCTGCTTCGGGCTACTTTAAGAGGAATCAAACCATAGAGACAAAACTGAGAACTGCTTTATTTTGTCAAGTTTCAAAGAGCTACTACAAACCATGTTGGATTTAGTGTTCCAAATTTATCTAATTATATAGGAGAGAACAGAGGGAAACCTAAATATAAAAACTGCTTCTGTAGACGAACGCTTCAACGTAGAAGAACAAAATTTGGTGAGTCAAGTGGGATTTGTGTACGGATCATTACTACCAAGTATCATCAAGATTGGGTGGAAAAATATTTGCTGGTATTTCGGAAACTCGTAATTTCTTGGATGCTTGGCAACCACTTTCAATCAAAGTGCATTTCCACAGTCTCTGCTTAGGGCTACTTGAAGAGGAAACAAATTATAGAGACAAACACGAGAACTCCTTTATTTTGGCAAGTTTCAAATAGCTACTAAAACCATCTTGGATTTAGAGTTCCAAATTCATCTATCTATATATGAGAGAACAGAGGGAAACCAAAAATAAAAACTGCTACCGTAAACGAACGCTTCAACCTAGAAGAACAAAATTTGGTGAGCCAAGTGGTATCTGTGTACCCATCGTTACCACTACGTATCATCAAGATTGGGTGAAAAAATATTTGCTGGTAATTCGGAAACTCGTAATTTCTTGGAAGCTTGGCAACGCCTTTCAATGAAAGTGCTTTTCCACAGTCTCTGCTTACGGCTACTTGAAGAGTAAACAAATCATAGAGACAAAACTGAGAATTCCTTTATTTTGTCAAGTTTCAAAGAGCTACTACAAACCATGTTGGATTTAGACTTCCAAATTCATCTATCTATATAGGAGAGAAGAGAGTGCAACCTAAAAATATATACTGCTACTGTAAAAGAACGCTTCAACTTAGAAGACCAAAATTTGGTGAGTCAAGTGGGATTTGTGTACCGATCATAACCACCATGTATCATCAAGTATGGGTGAAAAATTATTTGCTGGTTTTTCGGAAACTCGTTATTTCTTTGAAGCTTGGCAACCCCTCTCAATGAAAGTGCATTTCCACAGTCTGTGCCTTGGGCTACTTGAAGGGGAAACAAAACATAGAGACAAAACGGAGAACTCCTTTATTTTGTCAAGTTTCAAAGAGCTACTACAAACCATGTTGGATTTAGAGTTCCAAATTCATCTATATATATAGGAGAGAACAGAGTGAAACCAAAAATAAAAACTGCACTGTAAACGAACGCTTCCTCCTAGAAGAACAAAATTTTTAGAGGCAAGTGGAATTTGTGTACTTGTCATTACCACCACGTATCATCAAGATTGGGTGAAAAAATATTTGCTGCTATTTCTGAAACTCGTAATTTATAGGAAGCTTGGCAACCCTATTTAATGAAAGTGCTTTTCCACAGTCTCTGCTTAGGGCTAATTGAAGAAAAAACAAACCATAGAGACAATACTGAGAACTACATTTTTTTTTCAAGTTTCAAAGAGCGACTACACACCATGTTGGATTTAGAGTTCCAAATTAATCTATCTATATAGGAGAGAACCGAGGAAAACCTAAATATAAAAACGACTACTGTAGACGAACGCTTCAACCTAGAATAACAAAATTTGGTGAGCCAAGTGGGATTTGTGTACTGATCATTACCAACAAGTATCATCAAGATTGGGTGAAAAAGTATTTGCTGGTATTTCGGAAACTCGTTATTTTTAGAAGCTTGGCCACCACTCTCAATGAAAGTGCTTTTCCACAGTCTGTGTCTAGGGCTACCTGAATAGGAAACAAACCATTGAGACAAAAGTGAGAACTCCTTTATTTTGTCAACTTTCAAAGTGCTACTACAAACCATGTTGGATTAAGTGTTCCAAATTCATCTATCTATATAGGAGAGAACAGAGGGAAAACTAAAAATAAGAACTGCTGCTGTAAACGAACGCTTCAACCTAGAGGTGAAAAATTTGGTGAGCCAAGTAGGATTTGTGTAATGATCATTACCACCACGTATCATCAAGATTGGGTGAAAAAATATTTGATGGTATTTCGTAAATTCGTAATTTCTTGGAGGCTTGGCAAGACCTTTCAATTAAAATGCTTTTCCACAATCTCTGTATGGGCTACTTAAAGAGAAAACAAATTATAGAGACAAAACTGAGAACTCCTTTATTTTGTCAAGTTTCAAAGAGCTACTACAAACCATGTTGGATTTAGAGTTCCAAATTATCTATCTACATAGAAGAGAAAAGAGTGAAACCTAAACATAAAAACTCATACTGTAGATGAACGCTTCAACCTAGAAGAACAAAATTTGGTGAGCCATGTGGGATTTGTGTACCGATCATTACCACCAAGTATCATCAAGATTTGGTGAAAAAATATTTGCTGGTGTTTCAGAAACTCGTTATTTCTTGGAAGCTTGGCAACCCTTTTTAATTAAAGTGCTTTTCCACAGTCTCTGCTTAGGGCTAATTGAAGAAAAAACAAACCATAGAGAAAAAACTGAGAACTACATTTTTTTGTCAAGTTTCAAAGAGCAACTACAAACCATGTTGGATTTAGAGTTCCAAATTTATCTATCTATATAGGAGAGAACAGAGGAAAACCTAAATATAAAAACGACTACTGTAGCCGAACGCTTCAACCTAGAAGAACAAAATTTGGTGAGCCAAATTGGAGTTGGGTACTTGTCATTACCACCACGTATCATCAAGATTGGGTAAAAAAATATTTGCTGGTGTTTCGGAAACTCGTTATTTCTTAGAAGCTTGGCAACCCCTCTCAAAGAAAGTGCTTTTCCACAGTCTGTGCCTAGGGATACTTGAAGGGGAATTAAACCATAAAGACAAAACTGAGAACTACTTTATTTTGTCAAGTTTCAAAAAGCTTCTACAAACCATGTTGGATTTAGAGTTCCAAATTCATCTATCTATATAGGAGAGAACAGAGGGAAACCTAAAAATAAAAACTGCTACTGTAAACGAACGCTTAAACCTAGAAGAACAAAATTTGGTGAGCCAAGTGGGATTTGTGTAATTGTCATTACCACCAAGTATCATCAAGATTCGGCGAAAAAATATTTTTTGTTATTTCGGAAACTCGTATTTTCTTGGAAGCTTGGCAACCCCTTTCAATGAAAGTGCTTTTCCAAAGTCTCTGCTTTGGGCTACTTGAAGAGGAAACAAATTATAGAGACAAAGCTGAGAACTCTTTTATTTTGTCAAGTTTCAAAGAGCTACTACAAACCATTTTGGATTTAGAGTTCCAAATTCATCTATCTATATAGGATAGAACAGATGGAAACCTAAAAATAAAAACTGCTACTGTAAACAACGCTTCAACCTAGAAGAACAAAATTTGGTGAGCCAAGTGGGATTTGTGTACTTGTCATTACCACCACGTATCATCCAGACTGGGTGAAAAAATATTTGTTGGTATTTCGGAAACTCATAATTTCTTGTTAGATTGGCAACCCCTGTCAATGAAAGTGCTTTTACACAGTCTCTGCCCAGGGCTACCTGAAGAGGAAACAAACCATAGATACAAAACTAAGAACTCCTTTATTTTGTCAAGTTTCAATGAGCTACTAGAAACCATGTTGGATTTAGAGTTCCAAATTCATCTATCTATATAGGAGAGAACAGAGTGAAACCTAAAAATAAAAACTGCTACTTGAAACGAACGCTTCAACCTAGAAGAACAAAATTTGGTGAGCCATGTGGGATTTGTGTACTTGTCATTACCATCACGTATCATCAAGATTGGGTGATAAAGTATTTGCTGGTATTTCGGAAACTCATTATTTCTTGGAAGCTTGGCAACCTCTTTCAATGAAAGTGCTTATCCACAGTCTTTCTTAGGGCTCCTTGAAGAGTAAACAAATTATAGAGAACAAACTGAGAACTCCTTTATTTTGTCAAGTTTCAAAGAGCTACAACAAACCATGTTGGATTTTGAGTTCCAAATTCATCTATCTACATAGGAGAGAACAGAGTGAAACCTAAGAATAAAAACTGCTACTGTAGACGAACGCGTTAACCTAGAGGAACAAAATTTGGTTAGTCAAGTGGGACTTGTGTACTGATCATTACCACCAAGTATCATCAAGATTGGGTGAAAAAATATTTGCTGGTATTTCGGAAACTCGTTATTTCTTACAAGCTTGGCAAACCCTCACAATGAAAGTGCTTTTCCACAGTCTGTGCCTAGGGCTACTTGAAGAGGAAAAAAACCATAGACACAAAACTGAGAACTCCTTTATTGTGTCAAGTTTCAAAGAGCTACTAGAAATCATGTTGAATTTAGAGTTCCAAATTCATCTATCTATATAGGAGAGAACAGAGTGAATCCTAAAAATAAAAACTGCTATTGTAAACGAACGCTTCAACATAGAAGAACAAAGTTTGGTGAGCCAAGTGGGATTTGTGTACTTGTCGTTACCACCAAGTATCATCAAGATTGGGTGAAAAAATATTTGCCGGTATTTCGGAAACTCGTTATTTCTTAGAAGCTTGGCAACCCCTCTCAATGTAAGTGATTTTCCACAGTCTGTGCCTAGGTCTACTTGAAGAGGAAACAAACCATAGAGACAAAACTGAGAACTCCTTTATTGTGTCAAGTTTCAAAGAGCTACTAGAAACCATGTTGGATTTAGAGTTCCAAATTCATCTATCTATATAGGAGGAACAGAGTGAACCCTAAAAATAAAAACTGCTATTGAAAACGAAGGCTTCAACCTAGAAGAACAAAATTTCTTGAGCCAAGTAGGATTTGTGTACTTGTCATTACCACCACGTATCATAAAGATTGGGTGAAAAAATATTTGCTGGTATTTCAGAAACTCGTTATTTCTTAGAAGCTTGCTAACCCCTCTCAATGAAAGTGCTTTTCCACAGTCTGATCCTAGGGCTACTTGAATGGGAAACAAACCAAAAAGACAAAACTGAGAACTCCTTTATTTTGTCAAGTTTCAAAAAGCTACAACAAACCATGTTGGATTTAGAGTTCCAAATTCATCTGTCTATATAGGAGAGAACAGAGGAAAACCTAAAAATAAAAACTGCTGCAGTAAATGAAAGCTTCAACCTAGAGGAACAATATTTGGTGAGCCAAGTGGGATTTGCGTCCTTGTCATTACCACCACGTATCATCAAGATTTGGAGAAAAAATATTTGCTGGTTTTTAGGAATCTCGTTATTTCTTAGAAGCTTGGCAATCCCCTCTCAATGAAAGTGCGTTTCCACAGTCTGTGCCTAGGGCTACTTGAAGGGGCAACAAACCATAGAGACAAAACTGAGAACTCCTTTATTTTGTCAAGTTTCAAAGAGCTACTACAAACCATGTTGGATTTAGAGTTCCAAATTCATCTATCTATATAGGAGAGAACAGAGTAAAACCTAAAAATAAAAAAAAATGCTACAGTAAATGAACGCTTCAACCTAGAAGAACAAAATTTGGTGAGCCAAGTGGGATTTGTGTACTAGTCATTACCACCACGTATCATCCAGATTGGGTTAAAAAATATTTGCTGGTATTTCGGAAACTCGTAATTTCTTGGAAGCTTGGCAAACCCTGTCAATGAAAGTGCTTTTCCACAGTCTCTGATTAGGGATACTTGAAGGGGAAACAAATCATAGAGATAAAACTGAGAACTCCTTTATTTTGTCAAGTTTCAAAGAGCTACTACAAACCAGGTTGGATTTAGAGTTACAAATTCATCTATCCATATAGGAGAGAACATAGTGAAACCTAAAAATAAAAACTGCTATTGTAAACGAACGCTTCAACCTAGAAGAACAAAATTTGTTGAGCCAAGTAAAATTTGTGTACTTGTCATTACGACCACGTATTATCAAGATTGGGTGAAAAAATATTTGCTTGTTTTTCTGAAACTCCTTATTTCTTAGAAGCTTGGCAACACCTCTGAATGAAAGTGCTTTTCCACAGTCTGTGCCTAGGGCTACTTGAAGGGGAAACAAACCATAGAGACAAAACTGAGAACTTTTTTATTTTGTCAAGTTTCAAAGAGCTACTACTAACCATGTTGGATTTAGAGTTCCAAATTCATCTATCTATATAGGAGAGAACAGAGGAAAACCTAAAAATAAAACCTGCTACAGTAAATGAACGCTTCAAACTAAAAGAACAAAATTTGGTGAGACAAGTGGGATTTGTGTACCGATCATTACCACCACGTATCATCAAGATTCGGTGAAAAAAATATTTGCTGGTGTTTCGGAAACTCGTTATTTCTTGGAAGCTTGGCAACCCCTTTCAATGAAAGTGCTTTTCCACAGTCTCTGCTTAGGGCTACTTGAAGAGGAAAGAAATCATAAAGACAAAACTGAGAACTAGTTTTTTTTTTCAAGTTTCAAATAGCTACTACAAACCATGGTTGATTTAGAGTTCCAAAGTCATCTATCTATATAGAAGAGAACAGAGGGAAACCTAAAAATAAAAACTGCTACTGTAAACGAACGCTTCAACCTAGTAGAACAAAATTTGTTGAGCCAAGTGGGTTTTGCTTACTTGTCATTACCACAATGTATCATCCAGATTGGGTTAAAAAATATTTGCTGCTATTTCAGAAACTCGTAATTTCTTGGAAGCTTGGCAAACCCTGTCAATGAAAGTGCATTTCCACAGTCTCTGCTTAGGGCTACTTGTAGGGGAAACAAACCATAAAGACAAAACTGAGAACTCCTTTATTTTGTTTAGTTTCAAAGAGCTACTACAAACCATGTTGGATTTAGAGTTCCAAATTCATCTATCTATATAGGAGAGAACAGAGGGAAACCTAAAAATAAAAACTGCTACTGTGGACGTACGCTTCAACCTAGAAGAACACAATTTAGTGAGCTAAGGGATTTGTTTACTGATCATTACCACCACGTATCATCAAGATTGGGTGAACAAATATATGCTGGTATTTGGGAAACTCGCTATTTCTTAGAAGCTCGTCAACCCCTCTCAATGAAAGTGCTTTTCCACAGTCTGTGCCTGGGCTACTGGAAGAGGAAATAAACCATCGAGACAAAACTGAGAACTCCATTAGTTTGTCAAGTTTCAAAGAACTACTACAAACCATGTTGGATTTAGAGTTCCAAATTCATCTATATATATATATAGGAGAGAACAGATTGAAACCTAAGTATAAAAACTGCTACTGTAGACGAACTCTTCAACCTAGAAGAAAAAAATTTGGTGAGCCATGTGGGATTTGTGTACTTGTCATTACCACCACGTGTCATCAAGTTTGGGTGAAAAAATATTTTCTGGTATTTCGGAAACTCGTTATTTCTTAGAAGCTTGGAAACCCCTCTCAATTAAAAGGCTTTTCCATAGTCTCTGCTTAGGTCTACTTGAAGAGGAAACAAACCATAGAGACAAAATTGAGAACTACTATATTTTGTAAAGTTTCAAAGAGCTACTACAAACCATGTTGGATTTAGAGTTCCATATTCATCTATCTATATAGGAGACAACAGAGGGACAACTAAAAATATAAACTGCTAGAGTAAATGAACGATTCAAATTAGAAAAAAAAATTTGGTGAGTCAAGTGAGATTTATGTACCGATCATTACCACCAAGTATCATCAAGGTTGTGTGAAAAAATATTTGCTGGTATTTCGAAAACTCATTATTTCTTAGAAGCTTGGAAACCCCTCTCAATTAAAGTGTTTTCCATAGTCTCTGCTTAGGTCTACTTGAAGAGGAAAAAAACCATAGAGACAAAATTGAGAACTACTTTGTTTTGTAAAGTTTCAAAGAGATACTACAAACCATGTTGGATTTACTGTTCCAAATTCATCTATCTACATAGGAGAGAACACAGGGAAACCTAAATATAAAAACTGCTACTGTAGACGAACGCTTCAACATAGAAGAACAAAATTTGGTGAGCCAGGTGGGATTTGTGTAGTGATCATTACCACCAAGTATCATTAAGATTGGGTGAAAAAATATTTGCTGGTATTTCGGAAACTTGTTATTTCTTAGGAGCTTGGCAACCCCTCTCAATAAAAGTGCTTTTCCACAGTGTGTGCGTAGGGCTATTTGAAGAGGAAACAAACCATAGAGACAAAACTGAGATCTCCTTAATTTTGCCAAGTTTCAAAGAGCTACTACAAACCATGTTGGATTTACTTTTCCAAATTCATCTATCTATATAGGAGAGAACAGAGGGAAACCTAAAAATATAAACTGCTACAGTAAACGAACTCTTCAAATTAGAAGAAAAAATTTGGTGAGTCAAGTGAGATTTGTGTACCGATCATTACCACCAAGTATCATCAAGATTGTGTGAAAAAATATTTGCTAGTATTTCGGAAACTCGTTATTTCTTGGAAGCTTGGCAACACCTTTAAATGAGAGTGCTTTTCCACAGTCTCTGCTTATGGCTACTTGAAGAGGAAACAAACCATAGAGCCAAAACTGAGAACTACTTTTTTTGTCAAGTTTCAAAGAGCTACTACAAACCATGTTGGATTTAGAGTTCCAAATTCATCTATCTATATAGGAGAGAACAGAGTGAAATCTAAGAACAAAAACTGCTACTGTAAACGAACGCTTCAACCTAGAAAAACACAATTTGGTGATACAAGTGGGATTTTTGTTCTGATCATTATCACCAAGTATCATCAAGATTGGGTGAAAAAATATTTGGTGGGATTTCGGAAACTCGTAATTTCTTGGAAGCTTGGCAAACCCTTTCAATGAAAGTGCTTTTCCACAGTCTCTGCTTATGGCTACTAGAAGAGAAAACAAACCATAGAGACAAAACTGAGAACTACTTTTTTTTGTCAAGATTCAAAGAGCTACTACAAACCATGTTGAATTTAGAGTTCTAAATTCATCTATCTATATAGGAGAGAACAGAGGGAAACCTATATATAAAAACTGCTGCTGTAGACGAACGCTTCAACCTAGAAGAACACAATTTGGTGAGCCAATGGGATTTGTGTACTGATCATTACCACCAAGTATCATCAAGATTGGGTGAAAAAATATTTGCTGGTATTTCTGAAACTCGTTATTTCTGAGAAGCTTGGCAACCCCTCTCAATGAAATTGCTTTTCCACAGTCTGTGCCTAGGGCTACTTGAAGAGGAAACAAACCATAGAGACAAAACTGAGAACTACTTTATTTTGTCAAGTTTCAAAGAGCTACTACAAACCATGTTGGATTTAGAGTTCCAAATTTATCTATCTATATCGGAGAGAACAGAGTTAAACCTAAATATATATACTGCTTCTGTAAACGAACGCTTCAACCTAGAAGAACAAAATTTGGTGAGCCAGTGGGATTTATGTACTGATTATTACCACCAACTATCATCAAGATTGGGTGAAAAAATATTTGCTGGTATTTCGGAAACTCGTTATTTCTTAGAAGCTTGGCAACTCCTCTCAGTCAAAGTGCTTTTCCACAGTGTGTGCGTAGGTCTACTTGAAGAGGAAACAAACCATAGCGACAAAACTGAGAACTCCTTTATTTTGCCAGGTTTAAAAGAGGTATTACAAACCATGCTGGATTTAGAGTTGAAAATTCATCTATCTATATAAGAGAAAACAGAGTGAAACCTACATATAAAAACTGCTACTGTAGACGAACGCTTCAACCTAGAAGAACAAAATTTGGTGAGTCAAGTGGGATTTGTGGACCGATCATTACCACCAAGTATCATCAAGATTGGGTGAAAAAATATTTGCTGGTATTTCAGAAACTCGTTATTTCTTGGATGGTTGGCAAACCCTTTCAATCAAAGTGCTTTTCCACAGTCTGTGCCTGGGGCTACTTGAAGAGGAAACAAACCATACGAGACAAAACTGAGAACTCCTTTATTTTATCAAGTTTCAAAGAGCTACTAAAAACCATGTTGGATTTAGAGTTCCAAATTCATCTATCTATATAGGAGAGAACAGAGGGAATCCTATAAATAAAAACTGCTACTGTAAAGGAACGCTTCAACCTAGAAGAACAAAATTTGGTGAGCCAAGTGGGATTTGTGTACCGATCATTACCACCACATAACATCAAGATTGGGTGAAAAAATATTTGCTGGTATTTCGGAAACTCGTAATTTCTTGGAAGCTTGGCAACCCCTTTCAATGAAAGTGCTTTTCCACAGTCTCTGCTTAGGGCTACTTAAAGAGGAAACAAATCATAGAGACAAAACGGAGAACTACTTTTTTGTCAAGTTTCAAAGAGCGACTACAAACCATGTTGGATTTAGAGTTCCAAATTCATCTATCTATGTAGGAGAGAACAGAGGGAAACCTAAACTTAAAAACGACTACTGTAGATGAACGCTTCAACCTAGAAGAACAAAATTTGGTGAGCCAAGTGGGATTTGTGTACTTGTCATTACCACCACGTATCATCAAGATTGGGTAAAAAAAAATATTTGCTGTTATTTCGGAAACTCGTTATTTCTTAGAAGCTTGGCAACCCCTCTCAACGAAAGTGCTCTTCCACAGTCTGTACCTAGGGCTACTTGAAGAGAAAACAAACAATAGAGACAAAACTGAGAACTACTTTATTTTGTCAAGTTTCAAAGAGCTACTACAAACCACTTTGGATTTAGAGTTAAAATTCATCTATCTATGTAAGAGAGAACAGAGTGAAACCTACATATATAATCTGCTACTATAGACGAACGCTTCAACCTAGAAGAACAGAATTTGGTGAGCCAAGTGGGATTTGTGTCCTGACCATTACCACCAAGTATCATCAAGATTGGGTAAAAAAATATTCGCTGGTATTTCAGAAACTCGTTATTTCTTAGAAGCTTGGCAACCCCTTTCATTGAAAGTGCTTTTCCACAGTCTCTGCTTAGGGCTACTTGAAGAGGAAACAAACCATAGAGACAAAACTGAGAACTACTTTTTTTTGTCAAGTTTCAAGGAGCTACTACAAACCATGCTGCATTTAGAGTTCCAAAATCGTCTATCTATATAGGAGAGAAGAGAGTGAAACCTAAAAATAAAAACTGCTACTTGAAACGAACGCTTCAGCCTAGAAGAATAAAATTTGGTGAGCCATGTGGGATTTGTGTACTTGTCATTACCACCACGTATGATCAAGATTGGGTAAAAAAATATTTGGTGGTATTTCGGAAACACGTTATTTCTTGGAAGCTTGGCAACCCCTTTCAATGAAAGTGCTTTTCCACAGTCTCTACTTAGTGCTACTTGAAGAGGAAACAAATTATACAGACAAACATGAGAACTCCTTTATTTTATCAAGTTTCAAAGAGCTACCACAAACCATGTTGGATTTAGAGTTCCAAATTCATCTATCAACATAGGAGAGAACAGAGTGAAACCTAAATATAAAAACTGCTATTGTAGACGAACGCTTCAACCTAGAAGAACAAAATTTGGTGAGCTAAGTGGGATTTTGTACTGATCATTACCAACAAGTATCATCAAGTTTGGGTGAAAAAATATTTGCTGGTATTTCGGAAACTGGTTATTTCTTAGAAGCTTGGCAACCCCTCTCAATGAAAGTGCTTTTCCACAGTCTCTGCCCAGGGCTACTTGAAGAGGAAACAAACCATAGAGACAAAACTGAGAACTACTATTTTTGTCAAGTTTCAAAGAGCTACTACAAACCATGTTGGATTTAGAGTTCCAAATTCATCTATCTATATAGGAGAGAACAGAGTGAAACCAAAAATAAAAACTGCAACTGTAAACGAATGCTTCAACCTAGATAAACAAAATTTGTTGAGCCAAGAGGGATTTGTGTACTTCTCATTTCCACCACGTTTCATCAAGATTGGGTGAAAAAATATTTGCTGGTATTTCAGAAACTCGTAATTTCTTGGAAGCTTGGCAAGCTTTTTCAATGAAAGTGCTTTTACACAGTCTCTGCCTAGGGCTACTTGAAGAGGAAACAAGCCATAGAGACAAAACTGAGAACTCCTTTATTTTGTCAAGTTTCAAACAGCTACTACAAACCATTTTGGATTTAGAGTTCCAAATTCATCTATCTATATGGAAGAGAACAGAGTGAAACCTAAAAATATAAACTGCTACTGTAAACGAACGCTTCAACCTAGAAGAACACAATTTGGTGAGCCAAGTGAGATTTGTGTACTTGTCATTACCACCAAGTATCATCAAGATTGGGTGAAAAAATATTTGCTGGTATTTCGGAAACTCGTTATTTCTAAGAAGCCTGGCAACCAACTCAATGAAAGTGCTTTTCCACAGTCTGTGCCTAGTGCTACTTGAAGAGGAAACAATGAATAAAGACAAAACTTAGAACTCCTTCATTTTGTAAAGTTTCAAACAGCTACTAAAAACCATTTTGGATTTAGAGTTCCAAATTCATCTATCTATATGGAAGAGAACAGAGTGAAACCTACAAATAAAAACTGCTATTGTAAACGAATGCTTCAACCTAGAAGAACACAATTTGGTGAGCCAAGTGGTATTTGTGTACTGATCATTACCACCAGGATCATCAAGATTGGTTAAAAAAATATTTGCTGGTATTTTGGAAACTCGTTATTTCTTAGAAGCTTGGCAACAACTCCCAATGAAAGTGCTTTTCCACAGTCTGTGCCTAGTGCTACTTGAAGAGGAAACAAACCATACAGACAAAACTGAGAACTCCTTTATTTTGTCAAGTATCAGAGAGATACTACAACCATGTTGATTTTAGAGTTCCAAATTCATCTATCTATATAGGAGAGAACAGAGTGAAACCTAAAAATAAAAACTGCTACTGTAAACGAACGCTTCAACATAGAAGAACACAATTTGTTGAGCCAAGTGGGATTTGTGTACTTGTCATTACCACCAAGTATCATCAAGATTGGGTGAAAAAATATTTGCTGGTATTTCGGAAACTCGTAATTTCTTAGAAGCTTGGCAACTCCTTTCAATGAAAGTGCTTTTCCACAGTCTGTGCCTAGGGCTACTTTAAGAGGAAACAAATCAAAGAGACAAAACTGAGAACTCCTTTATTTTGTCAAGTTTCAAAGAGCTACTACAAACCATGTTGGATTTAGAGTTCCATATTCATCTATCTATATAAGAGAGAACAGAGTGAAACCTAAATATAAAAACTGCTACTGTAGACGAACGCTTCAACGTAGAAGAACAAAATTTGGTGAGCCAAGTGGGATTTGTGTACTTGTCATTACCACCAAGTATCATGAAGATTGGGTGAAAAAATATTTGCTGGAATTTCGGACACTCCTTATTGCTTAGAAGCTTTGCAACCCCTTTTCAATGAAAGTGCTTTTCGATAGTCTCTGCTTAGGGCTACTTGAAGAGGAAAAAATCAAAGAGACAGAACTGAGAACTTTTTTATTTTGTCAAGTTTCAAAGAGCTACCACAAACCATGTTGGATTTAGACTTCCAAATTCATCTACCTATGTAGGAGAGAACAGAGGGAGACCTAAAAATATAAACTGCTGGTGTAAACGAACGCTTCAACGTAGAAGAACAAAATTTGGTGAGCCAAGTGGGACTTTTGTACTTGTCATTACCACCAAGTATCATCAAGATTGGGTGAAAAAATATTTGCTGGTATTTCGGAAACTCGTAATTTCTTGGAAGCTTGCCAAGCTTTTTCAATGACAGTGCTTTTACACAGTCTCTGCCTAGGGCTACTTGAAGAGGAAACAAGCCATAGAGACAAAACTGAGAACTCCTTTATTTTGTCAAGTTTCAAAGAGCTACTACAAACCATGTTGGATTTAGAGTTACAAATTCATCTATCTATATAGGAGAGAATAGATTGAAACCTAAAAATAAAAACTGCTACTGTAAACGAACGCTTCAACCTAGAAGAACACAATTTGGTGAGCCAAGTGGGATTTGTGTACTTGTCATTACCACCAAGTATCATCAAGATTGGGTGAAAAGAATATTTGCTGGTATTTCGGAAACTCGTTATTTCTTAGAAGCCTGGCAACCAACTCAATGAAAGTGCTTTTCCACAGTCTGTGCCTAGTGCTACTTGAAGAGGAAACAATGAATAAAGACAAAACTTAGAACTCCTTCATTTTGTAAAGTTTCAAACAGCTACAACAAACCATTTTGGATTTAGAGTTCCAAATTCATCTATCTATATGGAAGAGAACAGAGTGAAACCTACAAATAAAAACTGCTATTGTAAACGAACGCTTCAACCTAGAAGAACACAATTTGGTGAGCCAAGTGGTATTTGTGTACTGATCATTACCACCAGGATCATCAAGATTGGGTGAAAAAATATTTGCTGGTATTTTGGAAACTCGTTATTTCTTAGAAGCTTGGCAACAACTCCCAATGAAAGCGCTTTTCCACAGTCTGTGCCTAGTGCTACTTGAAGAGGAAACAAACCATACAGACAAAACTGAGAACTCCTTTATTTTGTCAAGTATCAGAGACATACTACAAACCATGTTGATTTTAGAGTTCCAAATTCATCTATCTATATAAGAGAGAACAGAGTGAAACCTAAATATAAAAACTGCTACTGTAGACGAACGCTTCAACGTAGAAGAACAAAATTTGGTTAGCCTAGTGGGATTTGTGTACTTGTCATTACCACCAAGTATCATCAAGATTGGGTGAAAAAATATTTGCTGGAATTTCGGACACTCCTTATTTCTTAGAAGCTTTGCAACCCCTTTTCAATGAAAGTGCTTTTCCATAGTCTCTGCTTAGGGCTACTTGAAGAGGAAAAAATCAAAGAGACAGAACTGAGAACTCCTTTATTTTGTCAAGTTTCAAAGAGCTACTACAAACCATGTTGGATTTAGACTTCCAAATTCATCTACCTATGTAGGAGAGAACAGAGTGAGACCTAAAAATATAAACTGCTGGTGTAAACGAACGCTTCAACGTAGAAGAACAAAATTTGGTGAGCCAAGTGGGACTTTTGTACTTGTCATTACCACCAAGTATCATCAAGATTGGGTGAAAAAATATTTGCTGGTATTTCGGAAACTCGTAATTTCTTGGAAGCTTGGCAAGCTTTTTCAATGAAAGTGCTTTTACACAGTCTTTGCCTAGGGCTACTTGAAGAGGAAACAAGCCATAGAGACAAAACTGAGAACTCCTTTATTTTTTCAAGTTTCAAAGAGCTACTACAAACCATGTTGGATTTAGAGTTACAAATTCATCTATCCATATAGGAGAGAATAGATTGAAACCTAAAAATAAAAACTGCTACTGTAAACGAACGCTTCAACCTAGAAGAACACAATTTGGTGAGCCAAGTGGGATTTGTGTACTTGTCATTACCACCAAGTATCATCAAGATTGGGTGAAAAAATATTTGCTGGTATTTCGGAAACTCGTTATTTCTTAGAAGCCTGGCAACCAATCTCAATGAAAGTGCTTTTCCACAGTCTGTGCCTAGTGCGACTTGAAGAGGAAACAATGAATAAAGACAAAACTGAGAACTCCTTCATTTTGTAAAGTTTCAAACAGCTACTACAAACCATTTTGGATTTAAAGTTCCACATTCATCTATCTATATAAAAGAGAACAGAGTGAAACCTACAAATAAAAACTGCTATTGTAAACGAACTCTTCAACCTAGAAGAACACAATTTGGTGAGCCAAGTGGTATTTGTGTACTGATCATTACCACCAGGATCATCAAGATTGGGTGAAAAAATATTTGCTGGTATTTTGGAAACTCGTTATTTCTTAGAAGCTTGGCAACAACTCCCAATGAAAGCGCTTTTCCACAGTCTGTGCGTAGTGCTACTTGAAGAGGAAACAAACCATACAGACAAAACTGAGAACTCCTTTATTTTGTCAAGTATCAGAGAGATACTACAAACCATGTTGATTTTAGAGTTCCAAATTCATCTATCCATATAGGAGAGAATAGATTGAAACCTAAAAATAAAAACTGCTACTGTAAACGAACGCTTCAACCTAGAAGAACACAATTTGGTGAGCCAAGTGGGATTTGTGTACTTGTCATTACCACCAAGTATCATCAAGATTGGGTGAAAAAATATTTGCTGGTATTTCGGAAACTCGTAATTTCTTAGAAGCTTGGCAACCCCTTTCAATGAAAGTGCTTTTCCACAGTCTGTGCCTAGGGCTACTTTAAGAGGAAACAAATCAAAGAGACAAAACTGAGAACTCCTTTATTTTGTCAAGTTTCAAAGAGCTTCTACAAACCATGTTGGATTTAGTGTTCCATATTCATCTATCTATATAAGAGAGAACAGAGTGAAACCTAAATATAAAAACTGCTACTGTAGACGAACGCTTCAACGTAGAAGAATAAAATTTGGTGAGCCAAGTGGGATTTGTGTACTTGTCATTACCATCAAGTATCATCAAGATTGGGTGAAAAAATATTTGCTGGAATTTCGGACACTCCTTATTGCTTAGAAGCTTTGCAACCCCTTTTCAATGAAAGTGCTTTTCCATAGTCTCTGCTTAGGGCTACTTGAAGAGGAAAAAATCAAAGAGACAGAACTGAGAACTCCTTTATTTTGTCAAGTTTCAAGGAGCTACTACAAACCATGTTGGATTTAGACTTCCAAATTCATCTACCTATGTATTAGAGAACAGAGGGAGACCTAAAAATATAAACTGCTACTGTAAACGAACGCTTCAACGTAGAAGAACAAAATTTGGTGAGCCAAGTGGGACTTTTGTACTTTTCATTACCACCAAGTATCATCAAGATTGGGTGAAAAAATATTTGCTGGTATTTCGGAAACTCGTTATTTCTTTGAAGCTTGGCAAGCCCTTTCAATGAAAGTGCTTTTACACAGTCTCTGCCTAGGGCTACTTGAAGAGGAAACAAGCCATAGAGACAAAACTGAGAACTCCTTTATTTTGTCAAGTTTCAAAGAGCTACTACAAACCATGTTGGATTTAGAGTTCCAAATTCATCTATCTATATGGAAGAGAACAGAGTGAAACCTAAAAATATAAACTGCTACTGTAAACGAACGCTTCACTCTAGAAGAACACAATTTAGTGAGCCAAGTGGCATTTGTGTACAGATCATTACCACCACGTATCATGAAGATTGGTTGAAAAAATATTTGCTGGTATTTCAGAAACTCGTTAATTCTTAACAGCTTGGCAACGCCTCTCATTGAATGTGCTTTTCCTCAGTCTGTGCCTAGGGCTATTTGAAGAGGAAACAAACCATAGAGACAAAACTAAGAACTTTTTTATTTTGTCAAGTTTCAAAGAGCTACTACAAACCATGTTGGATTTAGAGTTCCAAATTCATCTATCTATATAGGAGAGAACAGAGGGAAACCTAAAAATAAAAACTGCTACTGTAAACGAACGCTTCAACCTAGAAGAGCAATATTTGGTGAGCCAAGTGGCATTTGTGTACTTGTCATTAACACCAAGTATCATCAAGATTCGGTGAAAAAATATTTGCTGGTATTTCGGAAACCCGTAATTTCTTGGGAGCTTGGCAAACCCTTTCAATTAAAGTGCTTTTCCACTGTCTCTGCTGAGGGCTACTTGAAGAGGAAACAAGTCATAGAGACAAAACTGAGAACTCCTTTATTTTGTCAAGTTTCAAAGAGCTATTACAAACCATGTTGGATTTAGAGTTCCAAATTCATCTATCTATATAGGAGAGAATAGATTGAAACCTAAAAATAAAAACTGCTACTGTAAACGAACGCTTCAACCTAGAAGAACACAATTTGGTGAGCCAAGTGGGATTTGTGTACTTGTCATTACCACCAAGTATCATCAAGATTGGGTGAAAAAATATTTGCTGGTATTTCGGAAACTCGTTATTTCTTAGAAGCCTGGCAACCAATCTCAATGAAAGTGCTTTTCCACAGTCTGTGCCTAGTGCGACTTGAAGAGGAAACAATGAATAAAGACAAAACTGAGAACTCCTTCATTTTGTAAAGTTTCAAACAGCTACTACAAACCATTTTGGATTTAGAGTTCCACATTCATCTATCTATATAAAAGAGAACAGAGTGAAACCTACAAATAAAAACTGCTATTGTAAACGAACTCTTCAACCTAGAAGAACACAATTTGGTGAGCCAAGTGGTATTTTTGTACTGATCATTACCACCAGGATCATCAAGATTGGGTGAAAAAATATTTGCTGGTATTTTGGAAACTCGTTATTTCTTAGAAGCTTGGCAACAACTCCCAATGAAAGCGCTTTTCCACAGTCTGTGCGTAGTGCTACTTGAAGAGGAAACAAACCATACAGACAAAACTGAGAACTCCTTTATTTTGTCAAGTATCAGAGAGATACTACAAACCATGTTGATTTTAGAGTTCCAAATTCATCTATCCATATAGGAGAGAATAGATTGACCCTAAAAATAAAAACTGCTACTGTAAACGAACGCTTCAACCTAGAAGAACACAATTTGGTGAGCCAAGTGGGATTTGTGTACTTGTCATTACCACCAAGTATCATCAAGATTGGGTGAAAAAATATTTGCTGGTATTTCGGAAACTCGTAATTTCTTAGAAGCTTGGCAACCCCTTTCAATGAAAGTGCTTTTCCACAGTCTGTGCCTAGGGCTACTTTAAGAGGAAACAAATCAAAGAGACAAAACTGAGAACTCCTTTATTTTGTCAAGTTTCAAAGAGCTTCTACAAACCATGTTGGATTTAGAGTTCCATATTCATCTATCTATATAAGAGAGAACAGAGTGAAACCTAAATATAAAAACTGCTACTGTAGACGAACGCTTCAACGTAGAAGAATAAAATTTGGTGAGCCAAGTGGGATTTGTGTACTTGTCATTACCACCAAGTATCATCAAGATTGGGTGAAAAAATATTTGCTGGAATTTCGGACACTCCTTATTGCTTAGAAGCTTTGCAACCCCTTTTCAATGAAAGTGCTTTTCCATAGTCTCTGCTTAGGGCTACTTGAAGAGGAAAAAATCAAAGAGACAGAACTGAGAACTCCTTTATTTTGTCTAGTTTCAAAGAGCTACTACAAACCATGTTGGATTTAGACTTCCAAATTCATCTACCTATGTAGGAGAGAACAGAGGGAGACCTAAAAGTATAAACTGCTACTGTAAACGAACGCTTCAACGTAGAAGAACAAAATTTGGTGAGCCAAGTGGGACTTTTGTACTTGTCATTACCACCAAGTATCATCAAGATTGGGTGAAAAAATATTTGCTGGTATTTCGGAAACTCGTAATTTCTTGGAAGCTTGGCAAGCCCTTTCAATGAAAGTGCTTTTACACAGTCTCTGCCTAGGGCTACTTGAAGAGGAAACAAGCCATAGAGACAAAACTGAGAACTCCTTTATTTTGTCAAGTTTCAAAGAGCTACTACAAACCATGTTGGATTTAGAGTTCCAAATTCATCTATCTATATGGAAGAGAACAGAGTGAAACCTAAAAATATAAACTGCTACTGTAAACGAACGCTTCACTCTAGAAGAATACAATTTAGTGAGCCAAGTGGCATTTGTGTACAGATCATTACCACCACGTATCATGAAGATTGGGTGAAAAAATATTTGCTGGTATTTCAGAAACTCGTTAATTCTTAACAGCTTGGCAACGCCTCTCATTGAATGTGCTTTTCCTCAGTCTGTGCCTAGGGCTATTTGAAGAGGAAACAAACCATAGAGACAAAACTGAGAACTTTTTTATTTTGTCAAGTTTCAAAGAGCTACTACAAACCATGTTGGATTTAGAGTTCCAAATTCATCTATCTATATAGGAGAGAACAGAGGGAAACCTAAAAATAAAAACTGCTACTGTAAACGAACGCTTCAACCTAGAAGAGCAATATTTGGTGAGCCAAGTGGCATTTGTGTACTTGTCATTAACACCAAGTATCATCAAGATTCGGTGAAAAAATATTTGCTGGTATTTCGGAAACCCGTAATTTCTTGGTAGCTTGGCAAACCCTTTCAATGAAAGTGCTTTTCCTCAGTCTCTGCTGAGGGCTACTTGAAGAGGAAACAAGTCATAGAGACAAAACTGAGAACTCCTTTATTTTGTCAAGTTTCAAAGAGCTATTACAAACCATGTTGGATTTAGAGTTCCAAATTCATCTATCTATATAGGAGAGAATAGATTGAAACCTAAAAATAAAAACTGCTACTGTAAACGAACGCTTCAACCTAGAAGAACACAATTTAGTGAGCCAAGTGGGATTTGTGTACTTGTCATTACCACCAAGTATCATCAATATTGGGTGAAAAAATATTTGCTGGTATTTCGGAAACTCGTTATTTCTTAGAAGCCTGGCAACCAATCTCAATGAAAGTGCTTTTCCACAGTCTGTGCTTAGTGCTACTTGAAGAGGAAACAATGAATAAAGACAAAACTGAGAACTCCTTCATTTTGTAAAGTTTCAAACAGCTACTACAAACCATTTTGGATTTAGAGTTCCACATTCATCTATCTATATAAAAGAGAACAGAGTGAAACCTACAAATAAAAACTGCTATTGTAAACGAACTCTTCAACCTAGAAGAAAACAATTTGGTGAGCCAAGTGGTATTTGTGTACTGATCATTACCACCAGGATCATCAAGATTGGGTGAAAAAATATTTGCTGGTATTTTGGAAACTCGTTATTTCTTAGAAGCTTGGCAACAACTCCCAATGAAAGCGCTTTTCCACAGTCTGTGCGTAGTGCTACTTGAAGAGGAAACAAACCATACAGACAAAACTGAGAACTCCTTTATTTTGTCAAGTATCAGAGAGATACTACAAACTATGTTGATTTTAGTGTTCCAAATTCATCTATCCATATAGGAGAGAATAGATTGAAACCTAAAAATAAAAACTGCTACTGTAAACGAACGCTTCAACCTAGAAGAACACAATTTGGTGAGCCAAGTGGGATTTGTGTACTTGTCATTACCACCAAGTATCATCAAGATTGGGTGAAAAAATATTTGCTGGTATTTCGGAAACTCGTAATTTCTTAGAAGCTTGGCAAACCCTTTCAATGAAAGTGCTTTTCCACAGTCTGTGCCTAGGGCTACTTTAAGAGGAAACAAATCAAAGAGACAAAACTGAGAACTCCTTTATTTTGTCAAGTTTCAAAGAGCTACTACAAACCATGTTGGATTTAGAGTTCCATATTCATCTATCTATATAAGAGAGAACAGAGTGAAACCTAAATATAAAAACTGCTACTGTAGACGAACGCTTCAACGTAGAAGAATAAAATTTGGTGAGCCAAGTGGGATTTGTGTACTTGTCATTACCACCAAGTATCATCAAGATAGGGTGAAAAAATATTTGCTGGAATTTTGGACACTCCTTATTGCTTAGAAGCTTTGCAACCCCTTTTCAATGAAAGTGCTTTTCCATAGTCTCTGCTTAGGGCTACTTGAAGAGGAAAAAATCAAAGAGACAGAACTGAGAACTCCTTTATTTTGTCAAGTTTCAAAGAGCTACTACAAACCATGTTGGATTTAGACTTCCAAATTAATCTACCTATGTAGGAGAGAACAGAGGGAGACCTAAAAATATAAAGTGCTACTGTAAACGAATGCTTCAACGTAGAAGAACAAAATTTGGTGAGAAAAGTGGGACTTTTGTACTTGTCATTACCACCAAGTATCATCAAGATTGGGTGAAAAAATATTTGCTGGTATTTCGGAAACTCGTAATTTCTTGGAAGCTTGGCAAGCCCTTTCAATGAAAGTGCTTTTACACAGTCTCTGCCTAGGGCTACTTGAAGAGGAAACAAGCCATAGAGACAAAACTGAGAACTCCTTTATTTTGTCAAGTTTCAAAGAGCTACTACAAACCATGTTGGATTTAGAGTTCCAAATTCATCTATCTATATGGAAGAGAACAGAGTGAAACCTAAAAATATAAACTGCTACTGTAAACGAATGCTTCACTCTAGAAGAATACAATTTAGTGAGCCAAGTGGCATTTGTGTACAGATCATTACCACCACGTATCATGAAGATTGGGTGAAAAAATATTTGCTGGTATTTCAGAAACTCGTTAATTCTTAACAGCTTGGCAACCCCTCTCATTGAATGTGCTTTTCCTCAGTCTGTGCCTAGGGCTATTTGAAGAGGAAACAAACCATAGAGACAAAACTGAGAACTCTTTTATTTTGTCAAGTTTCAAAGAGCTACTACAAACCATGTTGGATTTAGAGTTCCAAATTCATCTATCTATATAGGAGAGAACAGAGGGAAACCTAAAAATAAAAACTGCTACTGTAAACGAACGCTTCAACCTAGAAGAGCAATATTTGGTGAGCCAAGTGGCATTTGTGTACTTGTCATTAACACCAAGTATCATCAAGATTCGGTGAAAAAATATTTGCTGGTATTTCGGAAACCCGTAATTTCTTGGGAGCTTGGCAAACCCTTTCAATGAAAGTGCTTTTCCACAGTCTCTGCTGAGGGCTACTTGAAGAGGAAACAAATCATAGAGACAAAACTGAGAACGCCTTCATTTTGTCAAGTTTCAAAGACCTATTACAAACCATGTTGGATTTAGAGTTCCAAATTCATCTATCTATATAGGAGAGAATAGATTGAAACCTAAAAATAAAAACTGCTACTGTAAACGAACGCTTCAACATAGAAGAACAAAATTTGGTGAGCCAAGTGGGATTTGTGTAATTGTCATTACCACCAAGTATCATCAAGATTGGGTGAAAAAATATTTGCTGGTATTTCGGAAACTCGTTATTTCTTAGAAGCCTGGCAACCAATCTCAATGAAAGTGCTTTTCCACAGTCTGTGCCTAGTGCTACTTGAAGAGGAAACAATGAATAAAGACAAAACTGAGAACTCCTTCATTTTGTAAAGTTTCAAACAGCTACTACAAACCATTTTGGATTTAGAGTTCCAAATTCATCTATCTATATAAAAGAGAACAGAGTGAAACCTACAAATAAAAACTGCTATTGTAAACGAACGCTTCAACCGAGAAGAACACAATTTGGTGAGCCAAGTGGTATTTGTGTACTGATCATTACCACCAGGATCATCAAGATTGGGAGAAAAAATATTTGCTGGTATTTTGGAAACTCGTTATTTCTTAGAAGCTTGGCAACAACTCCCAATGAAAGCGCTTTTGACAGTCTGTGCTTAGGGCTACTTGAAGAGGAAACAAACCATAGAGACAAAACTGAGAACTCCTTTATTTTGTCAAGTTTCAAAGAGCTACTACAAACCATGTTGGATTTAGAGTTCCAAATTCATCTATCTATATGGGAGAGAACAGAGTGAAACCTAAAAATAAAAACTGCTACTGTAAACGAACGCTTCAACCTAGAAGAACACAATTTTGTGAGCCAAGTGGCATTTGTGTAATGATCATTACCACCACGGATCATCAAAATTGGGTGAAAAAATATTTGCTGGTATTTCGGAAACCCATAATTTCTTGGATCATGGCAAACCCTTTCAATGAACGTGCTTTTCCACAGTCTCTGCTGACGGCTACATGAAGAGGAAACAAATCATCGAGACAAAACTGAGAACTCCTTTATTTTGTCAAGTTTCAAAGAGCTATTACAAACCATGTTGGATTTAGAGTTCCAAATTCATCTATCTATATAGGAGAGAACAGAGGGAAACCTAAAAATATAAACTGTTACTGTAAACGAACGCTTCATCCTAGAAGAACAAAATTTGGTAAGCCAAGTGGGATTTGTGTACTTGTCATTACCACAAATTATCATCAAGATTGGGTGAAAAAATATTTGCTGGTATTTCGGAAACTCGTTATTTCTAAGAAGCCTGGCAACCCATCTCAATGAAAGTGCTTTTCCACAGTCTGTGCCTAGGGCTACTTGAAAATAAACAAATCATAGAGACAAAACTGAGAACCCCTTCATTTTGTCAAGTTTCAAAGAGCTACTACAAACCATGTTGGATTTAGAGTTCCAAATTCATCTATCTATGTAAAAGAGAACAGTGTAAACCCTAAAAATAAAAACTGCTATTGTAAAAGAACGCTTCCACCTAGAAGAACACAATTTGGTGAGCCAAGTGGCATTTGTGTACTAATCATTACCACCAATTATCATCAAGATTGGGTGAAAAAATATTTGCTGGTATTTCGGAAACTCGTTATTTGTTAGAAGCTTGGCAACTCCTCTCAATGTATGTGCTTTTCCCCAGTCTGTGCCTAGGGCTATTTGAAGAGGAAACAAACAAATAGAGACAAAACTGAGAACTTTTCTATTTTGTCAAGTTTCAAAGAGCTACTACATACCATGTTGGATTTAGAGTTCCAAATTCATCTATCTATATAGGAGAGAACAGAGGGAAACCTAAAAATATAAACTGCTACTGTAAACGAACGCTTCAACCTAGAAGAACAAAATTTGGTGAGTCAAGTGGGATTTGTGTACCGATCATTACCACCAAGTATCATCAAGATTGGGTAAAAAAATATTTGCTGGTATTTCGGAAACTCGTTATTTCTTAGAAGCTTGGCAACCCCTTTCAATGGAAGTGCTTTTCTACAGTTTGTGCCTAGGGCTACTTGAAGAGGAAACAAACCATAGGGACACAACCGAGAACTCCATTATTTTGTCAAGTTTCAAAGAGCTACTACAAACCATGTTGGATTTAGAGTTCCAAATTCATCTATCTATATGGGAGAGAACAGAGTGAAACCTAAAAATAAAAACTGCTACTGTAAACGAACGCTTCAACTTAGAAGAGCACAATTTGGTGAGCCAAGTGGCATTTGTGTACTGATCATTACCACCACGTATCATCCAGATTGGGTGAAAAAATATTTGCTCGTATTTCGAAAACTCGTTATTTCTTAGAAGCTTGGCAACCCCTCTCAATGAAAGTGCTTTTTCACAGTGTGTGCATAGTGTACTTGAAGAGGAAACAATCCATAGAGACAAAACTGAGAACTCCTTCATTTGTCAAGTTTCATAGCTACTACAAACAATGTTGGATTTAGAGTTCCAAATTCATCTATCTATATAAGAGAGAACAGAGTGAAACCTAAAAATAAAAACTGCTACTGTAAACGAACGCTTCAACCTAGAAGAACAAAATTGGGTGAGCTAAGTGGGATTTGTCTACTTGTTATTACCACCAAGTATCATCAAGATTGGGTGAAAAAAAATTTGCTGGTATTTCGGAAACCCGTTAGATATTGGAAGCTTGGCCACCCCTTTCAATGGAAGTGCTTTTCCACAGTCTCTGCCTGGGATACTTGAAGAGGAAACAAATCACAAAGACAAAACTGAGAATTCCTTTATTTTTTCAAGTTTCAAAGAGCTACTACAAACCATGTTGGATTTAGAGATCCAAATTCATCTATTTATATAAAAGAGAACAGAGTGAAACCTAAAAATAAAAACTGCTACTGAAAACGAACACTTCAACCTAGAAGAACACAATTTCGTGAGCCAAGTGGGATTTGTCTACTTGTTATTAACACCAAGTATCATCAAGATTGGGTGAAAAACTGTTTGCTGGTATTTCGGAAACTCCTTATATCTTGGAAGCTTGGCAACCCCTTTCAATGAAAGTGCTTTTCCCCAGTCTGTGGCTAGGGCCATTTGAAGAGGAAACAAACCACAGAGAAAAAACTGAGAACTCCTTTATTTTGTCAAGTTTCAAAGAGCTACTACAAACCATGTTGGATTTAGAGTTCCAAATTAATCTATCTATATAGGAGAGAACAGAGTGAAACCTAAAAATAAAAACTGTTACTGTAAACGAACGCTTCAACCTAGAAGAACACAATTTGGTGAGCCAAGTGGCATCTGTGTACTGATCAATACCACCACGTATCATCAAGATTGGGTGAAAAAATATTTGCTGGTATTTCGGAAACTCGTTATTTCTTAGAAGCTTGGCCACCCCTCTCAATGAATTTGCTTTTCCCCAGTCTGTGCCTAGGGCTACTTGAAGAGGAAACAAATCATAGAGACAAAACTGAGAACTCCTTTATTTTTTCAAGTTTCAAAGAGCTACTACAAACTATGTTGTATTTAGAGTTCCAAATTCATCTATCTATATAGGAGAGAACAGAGGGACACCTAAAAATATGAACTGCCTCTGTAAACGAACGGTTCAACCTAGAAGAACCAAATTTGGTGATCAAGTGGGATTTGTGTATTGATCATTATCACCAGTATCATCAAGATTGGGTGAAAAACTGTTTGCTGGTATTTCGGAAACTCCTAATTTCTTGGAAGCTTGGCAACCCCTTTCAATGAAAGTGCTTGTCCACAGTCTCTGCTTAGGCATACTTGAGGAGGAAACAAATCATAGAGACAAAACTGAGAACATTTTTATTTTGTCAAGTTTCAAAGAGCTACTACAAACCATGTTGGGTTTAGAGTTCCAAATTCATATATCTATATAGGAGAGAACAGAGGGAAACCTAAAAATAAAAACTGCTCTTGTAATCGAACGCTTCAACCTAGAAGAGCAAAATTTGGTGAGCCAAGTGGGATTTGTGTACTTGTAATTACCACCAAGTATCATCAAGATTGGGTGAAAAAATATTTGCTGGTATTTCGGAAACTCGTTAATTCTTGGAAGCTTGGCAACCCCTTTCAATGAATGTGCTTTTCCACAGTCTCTGCTTAGGGCTACTTGAAGAGGAAACAAATCATAGAGACAAAACTGAGAACTCCTTTATTTTTTCAAGTTTCAAAGAGCTACGACAATTCATGTTGGATTTAGAGTTCCAAATTCATCTATCTATATAGGAGAGAACAGAGGGAAACATAAATATAAAAACTGCTACTGTGGACGAACGCTTCAACCTAGAAGAACAAAATTTGGTGAGCCAAGTGGGATTTTTGTACTGATCATTACCACCAAGTACCTTCAAGATTGGGTGAAAAAATGTTTGCTGGTATTTTAGAAACTCCTAATTTCTTAGAAGCTTGGCAATCCCTCTCAATGAAAGTGCTTTTCGACAGTCTGTGCCTTGGGCTACTTGAAGAAGAAACAAACCATAGAGAGAAAACTGAGAACTCCTTTATTTTGTCAAGTTTCAAAGAGCTACTACAAACCATGTTGGATTTAGATTTCCAAATTCATCTATGTATATAGGAGAGAACAGAGGGAAACCTAAAAATATAAACTGACACTGTAAACGAACGCTTCAAATTTGAAAAACAAAATTTGGTGAGCCAAGTGGGATTTGTGTACTTGTCATTACCACCACGCATCATCAAGATTGGTTGAAAAAATATTTGCTGGTATTTCGGAAACTCGAAATTTCTTGGAAGCTTGGCAACCCCTTTCAATGAAAGTGCTTTTCCACAGTCTCTGCTTAGGGCTACTTTAAGAGGAAACAAACCATAGAGACAAAACTGAGACCTCTTTTTTTTGTCAAGTTTCTAAGAGCTACTACAAACCATGTTGGATTTAGAGTTCCATATTCTCTATCTATATAGGAGAGAACAGAGGGAAACCTAATTATATAAACTGCTACTGTATACGAACGCTACAACCTAGAAGAACACAATTTGGTGAGCCAAGTGGGATTTGTGTACTGATCATTACCACCAAGTATCATCAAGATTGGGTGAAAAAATAGTTGATGCTATTTCGGAAACTCGTTATTTCTTAGAAGCTTGGCAACCCCTCACAATGAAAATGCTTTTCCACATTCTGTGTCTAGGGCTACTTGAAGAGGTAACAAACCATAGAGACAAAACTGAGATCTCCTTTATTTTGTCATGTTTCAAAGAGCTACTACAAACCATGTTGTATTTAGAGTTCCAAATTCATCTATCTATATAGGAGAGAACAGAGGGAAACCTAAAAATATAACTGCTACTGTAAACTAACGCTTCAACCTAGAAGAACAAAATTTGGTGAATCAAGTGCGATTTCTGTATCGATCATTACCACAAAGTATCATCAAGATTGGGTGAAAAAATATTTGCTGGTATTTCGGAAACTCGTTATTTCTTGAAAGCTTGGCAACCCCTTTCAATGAAAGTGCTTTTCCACAGTCTGTTCCTAGGGCTACTTGAAGAGGAAACAAACCATAGAGGCAATACTGAGAACGACTTTATTTTGTCAAATTTCAAAAAGCTACTACAAACCATGTTGGATTAAGAGTTCCATATTCCTCTATCAATATAAGAGAGAACAAAGTGAAACCTAAAAATAAAAACTGCTACTGTAAACGAAAGCTTCAACCTAGAAGAACAAAATTTGGTAAGCCAAGTGGGATTTGTGTACTTGTCATTACCACCAAGTATCATCATTATTGGGTGAAACAGTATTTGCTGGTATTTCGGAAACTCGTAATTTGTTGGAAGCTTGGCAACTCCATTCAATGAAAGTGCTTTTCCACAGTCTCTGCTTAGGGCTACTTGAAGAGAACACAAATCATAGAGACAAAACTGAGAACTACTTTTTATTGTCGAGTTTCAAAGAGCTACTACAAACCATGTTGGATTTAGAGTTCCAAATTAATCTATCTATATAGGAGAGAACAGAGTGAAACCTAAAAATAAAAACTGCTACTGTAAACGAACGCTTCAACCTAGAAGAACACAGTTTGGTGAGCCAAGTGGGATTTGTGTACTGATCATTACCACCACGTATCATCAAGATTGCGTGAAAAAATATTTGCTGGTATTTCGGAAACTCGTTATTTCTTAGAATCTTGGCAACCCCTCTCAATGAAAGTGCTTTTCCACAGTCTGTGCCTAGTGCTACTTGAAGAAGAAACAATGCATAAAGACAAAACTGAGAACTCCTTTATTTTGTCAAGTTTCAAAGAGCTACTACAATCCATGTTGGATTTAAAGTTCCAAATTCATCTATCTATATAGGAGAGAACAGAGTGAAACCTAAAAATAAAAACTGCTACTGTAAACGAACGCTTAAACTAGAAGAACAAAATTTGGTGAGCCATGTGGGATCTGTGTACTTCTCATTACCACCAAGCATCATCAAGATTGGGTGAAAAAATATTTGCTGGTATTTCGGAAACCCGTAATTTCTTGGAAGCTTGGCAACCCCTTTCAATGAAAGTGCTTTTCCACAATCTCTGCCTGGGCTACTTGAAGAGGAAACAAATCATAGAGACAAAATTGAGAACTCCTTTATTTTGTCAAGTTTCAAAGAGCTACTACAACCATGTTGGATTTAGAGGTCCAAATTCATCTATCTATATAGGAGAGAACAGAGGGAAACCTAAAAATATAAACTGCTACTGTAGACTAACGCTTCAACCTAGAAGAACAAAATTTGGTGAGTCAAGTGGGATTTGTGTACCGATCATTACCACCAAGTATCATCAAGATTGGGTGAAAAAATATTTGCTGGTATTTCGGAAACTCGTTAATTCTTGGAAGCTTGGCAACCCCTTTCAATGAATGTGCTTTTCCACAGTCTCTGCTGAGGGCTACTTGAAGAGGAAACAAACCATAGAGACAAAACTGAGAACTCCTTTATTTGGTCAAGTTTCAAAAAGCTACTACAAACCATATTGGATTTAGAGTTCCAAATTCATCTATCTATATAGGAGAGAACAGAGGGTAACCTAAATATAAAAACTGCTACTGTAGACGAACGCTTCAACCTAGAAGAACGAAATTTGGTGAGCCAAGTGGGATTTTTGTACTGATCATTACCACCAAGTATCATCAACATTGGGTGAAAAAATATTTGCAGGTATTTTGGAAACTCGTAATTTCTTGGAAGCTTGGCAACCCCTTTTAGTGAAAGTGCTTTTCCACAGTTTCAGCTTAGGGCTACTTGAAGAGGAAACAAACCATAGAGAGAAATCTGAGAACTCTTTTTTTTTGTCAAGAATCTAAGAGCTACTACAAACCATGTTGGATTTAGAGTTCCATATTCATCTATCTATATAGGAGAGAACAGAGGGAAACCTAAATATAAAAACTGCTACTGTAGACGAACGCTTCAAACTAGAAGAACATAATTTGGTGAGCCAAGTGGGATTTGTGTACTTGTCATTACCACCACGTATCATCAAGATTGGGTGTAAAAATATTTGCTGGTGTTTCAGAGACTCGCAATTTTTTGGAAGCTTGGCAACCCCTTTCAATGAAAGTGCTTTTCCACAGTCTCTGCTTAGGGCTACTTGAAGACTATACAAACCATAGAGACATAACTGAGAACTACTTTGTATTGTCAAGTTTCAAAGAGCTAATACAAACTATGTTGGATTTAGAGTTCCAAATTCATCTATCTATATAGGAGAGAACAGAGGGAAACCTAAAAATAAAAACTGCTCTTGTAAACGAACGCATCAACCTAGAAGAGCAAAATTTGGTGAGCCAAGTGGGATTTATGTATTTGTAATTACCACCAAGTATCATCAAGATTGGGTGAAAAAACATTTGCTGGTATTTCGGAAACCCGTAATTTTTTGGGAGCTTGACAAACCCTTTCAATGAAAGTGCTTTTCCCCAGTTTCTCCTTAGGGCTACTTGATTAGGAAACAAATCATAGAGAAAAAACTGAGAACTCCTTTATTCTGTCAAGTTTCAAAGAGCTACTACAATTCATGTTGGATTTAGAGTTCCAAATTCATCTATCAATATAGGATAGAACAGAGGGAAACCTAAGTATAAAAACTGCTACTGTGGACGAACGCTTCAACCTAGAAGAACAAAATTTGGTGAGCCAAGTGGGATTTTTGTACTGATCATTACCACCAAGTACCTTCAAGATTGGGTGAAAAAATGTTTGCTGGTATTTTAGAAACTCCTTATTTCTTAGAAGCTTTGCAATCCCTCTCAATGAAAGTGCTTTTCCACAGTCTGTGCCTTGGGCTATTGAAGAAGAAACAAACCATAGAGAGAAAACTGAGAACTCCTTTATTTTGTCAAGTTTCAAAGAGCTACTACAAACCATGTTGGATTTAGATTTCCAAATTCATCTATTTATATAGGAGAGAACAGAGGGAAACCTAAAAATATAAACTGATACTGTAAACGAACGCTTCAAATTTGAAAAACAAAATTTGGTGAGCCAAGTGGGATTTGTGTACTTGTCATTACCACCACGTATCATCAAGATTGGTTGAAAAAATATTTGCTGGTATTTCGGAAACTCGAAATTTCTTGGAAGCTTGGCAACCCCTTTCAATGAAAGTGCTTTTCCACAGTCTCTGCTTAGGGCTACTTTAAGAGGAAACAAACCATAGAGACAAAACTGAGACCTCTTTTTTTGTCAAGTTTCTAAGAGCTACTACAAACCATGTTGGATTTAGAGTTCCATATTCTCTATCTATATAGGAGAGAACAGAGGGAAACCTAATTATAAAAACTGCTACTGTAGACGAACGCTACAACCTAGAAGAACACAATTTGGTGAGCCAAGTGGGATTTGTGTACTTGTCATTACCACCAAGTATCATCAAGATTGGGTGAAACAGTATTTGCTGGTATTTCGGAAACTCGTAATTTGTTGGATTCTTGGCAACTCCTTTCAATGAAAGTGCTTTTCCACAGTCTCTGCTTAGGGCTACTTGAAGAGAAAACAAATCATAGAGACAAAACTGAGAACTACTTTTTATTGTCGAGTTTCAAAGAGCTACTACAAACCATGTTGGATTTAGAGTTCCAAATTAATCTATCTATATAGGAGAGAACAGAGTGAAACCTAAAAATAAAAACTGCTACTGTAAACGAACGCTTCAACCTAGAAGAACACAGTTTGGTGAGCCAAGTGGGATTTGTGTACTGATCATTACCACCACGTATCATCAAGATTGCGTGAAAAAATATTTGCTGGTATTTCGGAAACTCGTTATTTCTTAGAATCTTGGCAACCCCTCTCAATGAAAGTGCTTTTCCACAGTCTGTGCCTAGTGCTACTTGAAGAAGAAACAATGCATAAAGACAAAACTGAGAACTCCTTTATTTTGTCAAGTTTCAAAGAGCTACTACAATCCATGTTGGATTTAAAGTTCCAAATTCATCTATCTATATAGGAGAGAACAGAGTGAAACCTAAAAATAAAAACTGCTACTGTAAACGAACGCTTAAACTAGAAGAACAAAATTTGGTGAGCCATGTGGGATCTGTGTACTTCTCATTACCACCAAGCATCATCAAGATTGGGTGAAAAAATATTTGCTGGTATTTCGGAAACCCGTAATTTCTTGGAAGCTTGGCAATCCCTTTCAATGAAAGTGCTTTTCCACAATCTCTGCCTGGGCTACTTGAAGAGGAAACAAATCATAGAGACAAAATTGAGAACTCCTTTATTTTGTCAAGTTTCAAAGAGCTACTACAACCATGTTGGATTTAGAGGTCCAAATTCATCTATCTATATAGGAGAGAACAGAGGGAAACCTAAAAATATAAACTGCTACTGTAGACTAACGCTTCAACCTAGAAGAACAAAATTTGGTGAGTCAAGTGGGATTTGTGTACCGATCATTACCACCAAGTATCATCAAGATTGGGTGAAAAAATATTTGCTGGTATTTCGGAAACTCGTTAATTCTTGGAAGCTTGGCAACCCCTTTCAATGAATGTGCTTTTCCACAGTCTCTGCTGAGGGCTACTTGAAGAGGAAACAAACCATAGAGACAATACTGAGAACGACTTTATTTTGTCAAATTTCAAAGAGGTACTACAAACCATGTTGGATTTAGAGTTCCAAATTCATCTATCTATATAGGAGAGAACAGAATGAAACCTAAAAATAAAAACTGCTTCTGTAAACGAACGCTTCAACCTAGAAGAACAAAATTTGGTGAGCCAAGTGGGATTTGTGTACTGATCATTACCACCAAGTATCATCAAGATTGGGTGAAAAAATATTTGCTGGTATTTCGGAAACTCGTTATTTCTTAGAAGCTTGGCAACCCCTTTCAATGAAAGTGCTGTTCTACACTTTGTGCCTAGGACTACTTGAAGAGGAAACAAACCATAGAGACAAAACTGAGAACTCTTTTATTTGGTCAAGTTTCAAAAAGCTACTACAAACCATATTGGATTTAGAGTTCCAAATTCATCTATCTATATGGGAGAGAACAGAGTGAAACCTAAAAATAAAAACTGCTACTGTAAACGAACGCTTCAAAATAGAAGAACACAATTTGCTGAGCCAAGTGGCATTTGTGTACTGATCATTACCACCGCGTAACATCAATATTGGGTGAAAAAATATTTGCTGGTGTTTCGGAAACTCGTTATTTCTTAGAAGCTTGGCAAACCCTCTCAATGAATGTGCTTTTCCCCAGTCTGTGCCTAGGGCTATTTGAAAAGGAAACAAACCACAGAGACAAAAGTTAGAGCTTTTTTATTTTGTCAAGTTTCAAAGATCTACTACAAACCATGTTTGATTTAGAGTTCCAAATTCATCTATCTTTATAGGAGAGAACAGAGGGAAACCTAAAAATAAAAACTGCTACTGTAAACGAACGCTTCAACCTAGAAGAGCAAAATTTTGTGAGCCAAGTGGGATTTGTGTACTTGTCATTACCACCAAGTATCATCAAGATTGGGTGAAAAAATATTTGCTGGTATTTCGGAAACCCGTAATTTTTTGGGAGCTTGGCAAACCCTTTCAATGAAAATGCTTATCCACAGTCTCTGCCTAGGGCTACTTTAAGAGGAAACAAAACATAGAGACAAAACTGAGAACTCCTTTATTTTGTCAAGTTTCAAAGAGCTACTACAAACCATGTTGGATTTAGAGTTCCAAATTCATCTATCTTTATAAGAGAGAACAGAGTGAAACCTAAATATAAAAACTGCTACTGTAGACGAACGCTTAAACCTAGAAGAACAAAATTTGTTGAGCCAAGTGCGATTTGTGGACTTATCATTATCACCAAGTATCAAGATTGAGTGAAAAAATATTTGCTGGTGTTTCGGAAACTCATTATTTCGTAGAAGCTTGGCAACCCCTCGCAATGAAAGTGCTTTTCCACAGTCTGTGCATATGGCTACTTGAAGAGGAAACAAACCTTAGAGATAAAACTGAGAACTCCTTTATTGTCTCAAGTTACAAACAGATACTACAAACCATGTTGGATTTAGACTTCCAAATTATCTATCTATATAAGAGAGAACAGAGTGAAACCTAAATATAAAAACTGCTACTGTAGACGAACTCTTAAAACTAGAAAAACAAAATTTGGTGGCAAAGTGGGATTTGTGTACTGATCATTACCACCAAGTATCATCAAGATTGGGTGAAGAAATATTTGCTGGTATTTCAGAAACTCGTTATTTCTTGGAAGCTTGGCAACCCCTTTCTATGAAAGTGCATTTCCACAGTCTGTGCCTAGGGCTACGTGAAGTGGAAACAAACGATAGGGACAATACTGAGAACTCCTGTATTGTGTCAAGTTTCAAAGAGCTACTACAAAGCATGTTGGATTTAGAGTTATAAATTCATCTATCTATATAAGAGAGAACAGAGTGAAACATAAATATAAAAACTGCTACTGTAGACGAACGCTTAAACCTAGAAGAACAAAATTTGTTGAGCCAAGTGCGATTTGTGGACTGATCATTACCACCAAGTATCACCAAGATTGGGTAAAAAAATATTTCCTGGCATTTCGAAAACTCGTTATTTCTTAGAAGCTTGGCAACCCCTCTCAATGAAAGTGCTTTTCCACAGTCTGTGCCTAGGGCTACTTGAAGAGGAAACAAACCATAGAGACAAAACTGAGAACTCCTTTATTTTGTCAAGTTTCAAAGAGCTACTACAAACCATGTTGGATTTAGAGTTCCAAATTCATCTATCTGTATAGGAGAGAATAGAGGGAAACCTTAAAATATAAACTGCTACTGTAAACGAACGCTTCAACCTAGAAGAACAAAATTTCTTGAGCCCAGTGGGAATTGTGTACTTCTCATTACCACCAAGTATCATCAAGATTGGGTGAAAAAATATTTGCTGGTATTTCGGAAACTCGTTATTTCTTAGAAGCTTGGCAACCCCTTTCAATGAAAGTGCTTTTCCACAGTCTCTGCTTAGGGCTACTTGAAGAGGAAACAAATCGTAGAGACAAAACTGAGAACTGCTTTATTTTGTCAAGTTTCAAAGAGCTACTACGAACCATGTTGGATTTAGAGTTCCAAATTCATCTATCTATATAGGAGAGAACAGAGGGTAACCTAAATATAAAAACTGCTACTGTAGACGAACGCTTCAACCTAGAAGAACGAAATTTGGTGAGCCAAGTGGGATTTTTGTACTGATCATTACCACCAAGTATCATCAACATTGGGTGAAAAAATATTTGCAGGTATTTTGGAAACTCGTAATTTCTTGGAAGCTTGGCAACCCCTTTTAGTGAAAGTGCTTTTCCACAGTTTCAGCTTAGGGCTACTTGAAGAGGAAGCAAACCATAGAGACAAAAGTGAGACCTCTTTTTTTTTGTCAAGTATCTAAGAGCTACTACAAACCATGTTGGATTTAGAGTTCCATATTCATCTATCTATATAGGAGAGAACAGAGGGAAACCTAAATATAAAAACTGCTACTGTAGACGAACGCTTCAAACTAGAAGAACATAATTTGGTGAGCCAAGTGGGATTTGTGTACTTGTCATTACCACCACGTATCATCAAGATTGGGTGTAAAAATATTTGCTGGTATTTCAGAGACTCGCAATTTTTTGGAAGCTTGGCAACCCCTTTCAATGAAAGTGCTTTTCCACAGTCTCTGCTTAGGGCTACTTGAAGACTATACAAACCATAGAGACATAACTGAGAACTACTTTGTATTGTCAAGTTTCAAAGAGCTAATACAAACTATGTTGGATTTAGAGTTCCAAATTCATCTATCTATATAGGAGAGAACAGAGGGAAACCTAAAAATAAAAACTGCTCTTGTAAACGAACGCATCAACCTAGAAGAGCAAAATTTGGTGAGCCAAGTGGGATTTGTGTATTTGTAATTACCACCAAGTATCATCAAGATTGGGTGAAAAAACATTTGCTGGTATTTCGGAAACCCGTAATTTTTTGGGAGCTTGACAAACCCTTTCAATGAAAGTGCTTTTCCCCAGTTTCTCCTTAGGGCTACTTGATTAGGAAACAAATCATAGAGAAAAAACTGAGAACTCCTTTATTCTGTCAAGTTTCAAAGAGCTACTACAATTCATGTTGGATTTAGAGTTCCAAATTCATCTATCAATATAGGAGAGAACAGAGGGAAACCTAAATATAAAAACTGCTACTGTGGACGAACGCTTCAACCTAGAAGAACAAAATTTGGTGAGCCAAGTGGGATTTCTGTACTGATCATTACCACCAAGTACCTTCAAGATTGGGTGAAAAAATGTTTGCTGGTATTTTAGAAACTCCTTATTTCTTAGAAGCTTTGCAATCCCTCTCAATGAAAGTGCTTTTCCACAGTCTGTGCCTTGGGCTATTGAAGAAGAAACAAACCATAGAGAGAAAACTGAGAACTCCTTTATTTTGTCAAGTTTCAAAGAGCTACTACAAACCATGTTGGGTTTAGATTTCCAAATTCATCTATCTATATAGGAGAGAACAGAGGGAAACCTAAAAATAAAAACTGCTCTTGTAATCGAACGCTTCAACCTAGAAGAGCAAAATTTGGTGAGCCAAGTGGGATTTGTGTACTTGTAATTACCACCAAGTATCATGAAGATTGGGTGAAAAAATATTTGCTGGTATTTCGGAAACTCGTAATTTTTTTTGAGCTTGGCAAACCCTTTCAATGAAAGTGCTTTTCCACAGTCTCTGCTTAGGGCTACTTGAAGAGGAAACAAATCATAGAGACAAAACTGAGAACTCCTTTATTTTGTCAAGTTTCAAAGAGCTACTAGAAACCATGTTGGATTTAGAGTTCCAAATTCATCTATCTATATAGGAGAGAACAGAGGGAAACCTAAAATATAAACTGCTAATGTAAACGAACGCTTCAACCTAGAAGAACAAAATTTGGTGAGCCAAGTGGGATTTGTGTACTGATCATTACCACCAAGTATCATCAAGATTGGGTGAAAAAATAGTTGATGCTATTTCGGAAACTCGTTATTTCTTAGAAGCTTGGCAACCCCTCACAATGAAAATGCTTTTCCACATTCTGTGTCTAGGGCTACTTGAAGAGGTAACAAACCATAGAGACAAAACTGAGATCTCCTTTATTTTGTCATGTTTCAAAGAGCTACTACAAACCATGTTGTATTTAGAGTTCCAAATTCATCTATCTATATAGGAGAGAACAGAGGGAAACCTAAAAATATAAACTGCTACTGTAGACTAACGCTTCAACCTAGAACAACAAAATTTGGTGAGTCAAGTGGGATTTGTGTACCGATCATTACCACCAAGTATCATCAAGATTGGGTGAAAAAATATTTGCTGGTATTTCGGAAACTCGTTAATTCCTGGAAGCTTGGCAACCCCTTTCAATGAATGTGCTTTTGCACAGTCTCTGCTGAGGGCTACTTGAAGAGGAAACAAACCATAGAGACAATACTGAGAACGACTTTATTTTGTCAAATTTCAAAGAGGTACTACAAACCATGTTGGATTGATAGTTCCAAATTCATCTATCTATATAGGAGAGAACAAAGTGAAACCTAAAAATAAAAACTGCTACTGTAAACGAACGCTTCAACCTAGAAGAACAAAATTTGGTGAGCCAAGTGGGATTTGGTACTTGTCATTACCAACACGTATCATCAAGATTGGGTGAAATAGTATTTGCTGGTATTTCGGAAACTCGTAATTTCTTGGAAGCTTGGCAACTCCTTTCAATGAAAGTGCTTTTCCACAGTCTCTGCTTTGGGCTACTTGAAGAGAAAACAAATCATAGAGACAAAACTGGAAACTACTTTTTTTTGTCAAGATTCAAAGAGCTACTACAAACCATGTTGGATTTAGAGTTCCAAATTCATCTATCTATATAAGAGAGAACAGTGAAACGTAAATAAAAAAACTGCTACTGTAGACGAACGCTTCAACCTTGAAGAACAAAATTTGGTGAGAATAGTGGGATTTATGTACTGATCCTTCCCACGAAGTATCATCAAGATTGGGTGAAAAAAATATTTGCTGGTATTACGGAAACTCGTTATTTCTTAGAAGCTTGGGAAACCCTCTCAATGAGAGTGCTTTTTCACAGTCTGTGCCTAGGGCTACTTGAAGAGGAAACAAACCATAGAGACAAAACTGAGAACTCCTTTATTTTATGAAGTTTCAAAGAGGTACAACAAACCATGTTGAATTTAGAGTTCCAAATTCATCTATCATTATAGGAGAGAACTGAGAGAAACCTAAGAATAAAAACTGCTACTGTAAACGAACGCTTCAAACTAGAAGAACAAAATTTGGTGAGCCAAGTGGGATTTGTGTACTTGTCTTTACCACCAAGTATCATCAAGAATGGGTGAATAAATATTTGCTGGTATTTCGGAAACCTGTTAATTCTTAGAAGCATGGCAACCCCTTTCAATGAACGTGTTCTTCCACAGTTTGTGCCTAGGGCTACTGGAATAGGAAACAAACCATAGAGACAAAACAGAGAACTCCTTAATTTTGTCAAGTTTCAAAGTGCTACTACAAACCATGTTGGATTTAGAATTCCAATTTCATCTATCTATATAGGAGAGAACAGAGTGAAACATAAAAATAAAAACTGCTACTGTAAACGAACGCTTCAACCTAGAAGAACAAATTTTGGTGAGCCAAGTGTGATTTGTGTACTTGTCATTACCACCACGTATAATCAAGATTTTGTGAAACAGTATTTGCTGGTATTTCAGAAACTCGTAATTTCTTGGAAGCTTGGCAACTCCTTTCAATGAAAGTGCTTTTCCACAGTCTCTGCTTAGGGCTACTTGAAGAGAAAACAAATCATAGAGACAAAACTGGCAACTACTTTTTTTTGTCAAGTTTCAACGTGCTACTACAAACCATGCTGGATTTAGAGTTCCAATTTCAGCTATCTATATATGAGAGAACAGAGGGAAACCTAAAAGTATAAACTGCTACTGTAAAGGAACACTTCAACCTAGAACAACACAATTCGGTGAGCTAATTGGGATTTGTGTTCTGATCATTACCACCACGTATCCTCTAGATTGGGTGAAAAAATATTTGCTGTTATTTTGACAACTCATTATTTCTTAGAAGCTTGGCAACCCCTCTCAATGAAAGTGCTTTTCCACAGTCTGGGCCTAGGGCTACTTGTCGAAGAAACAAAACATAGAGACAAAGCTGAGAACTATTTTATTTTTTCAAGTTTCAAAAAGCTACTACAAACCATGTTGGATTTAAAGTTCCAAATTCATCTATCTATATAAGAGAGAACAGAGTGAAACGTAAATATAAAAACTGCTACTGTAGACGAACGATTCAACCTAGAAGAACAAAATTTGGTGAGCCAAGTGGGATTTGTGTACTTGTCATTACCACCAAGTATCATCACGATTGGTTGAAAAATTATTTGCTGGTATTTCGGAAACTCGTTATTTCTTAGAAGCTTGGCAACCCCTTTCAATGAATGTGCTCTTCCACAGTTTGAGCCTAGGGCTACTTGAAGAGGAAACAAACCATAGAGACAAAACTGAGAACTCCTTTATTTTATGAAGTTTCAAAGAGGTACAACAAACCATGTTGAATTTAGAGTTCCAAATTCATCTATCATTATAGGAGAGAACTGAGAGAAACCTAAGAATAAAAACTGCTACTGTAAACGACCGCTTCAAACTAGAAGAACTAAATTTGGTGAGCCAAGTGGGATTTGTGTACTTGTCATTACCACCAAGTGTCATCACGATTTGTTGAAAAATTATTTGCTGGTATTTCGGAAACTCGTTATTTCTTAGAAGCTTGGCAACCCCTTTCAATGAACGTGCTCTTCCACAGTTTGAGCCTAGGGCTACTTGAAGAGGAAACAAACCATAGAGACAAAACTGAGAACTACTTTATTTTGTCAAGTTTCAAAGAGCTACTACAAACCATGTTGTATTTAGAGTTCCAAATTCATCTATCTATATAGGAGAGAACAGAGTGAAACCTAAAAATAAAAACTGCTACTGTAAACGAACGCTTCAACCTAGAAGAACACAATTTGGTGAGCCAAGTGGGATTTGTGTACTGATCATTACCACCACGTATCATCAAGATTGCGTGAAAAAATATTTGCTGGTATTTCGGAAACTCGTTATTTCTTAGAAGCTTGGCAACCCCTCTCAATGAAAGTGCTTTTCCACACTCTGTGCCTAGTGCTACTTGAAGAGGAAACAATGTATAAAGACAAAACAGATAACGCCTTTATTTTCTCAAGTTTCAAAGAGCTACTACAAACCATGTTGTATTTAGAGTTCCAAATTCATCTATCTATATAGGAGAGAACAGAGGGACACCTAAAAATATAAACTGCTACTGTAAACGAACGCTTCAACCTAGAAGAACCAAATTTGGTGAGTCAAGTGGGATTTGTGTACTGATCATTACCATCAGTATCATAAAGATTGGGTGAAAAAATATTTGCTGATATTTTGGAAACTCGTTATTTCTTAGAAGCTTGGCAACAACTCTCAATGAAAGTGCTTTTCCACAGTCTGTGCCTAGGTCTACTTGAAGAGGAAACAAACCATAGAGACAAAACTGAGAACTCATTTTTTTTGTCAAGTTTCAGAGAAATACTACAAACTTTGTTGATTTTAGAGTTCCAAATTCATCTATCTATATAGGAGAGAACAGAGGGAAACCTAAAAATAAAAATTGCCACTGTAAATGAACGCTTCAACCTAGAAGAACAAAATTTGGTGAGCCAAGTGGGACTTTTGTACTTGTCATTACCACCAAGTATCATCAAGATTGGGTGAAAAAATATTTGCTGGTATTTCGGAAACTCGTTATTTCTTAGAAGCTTGGCAACCCCTTTCTATGAAAGTGCATTTCCACAGTCTGTGCCTAGGGCTACGTGAAGTGGAAACAAACGATAGGGACAATACTGAGAACTCCTGTATTGTGTCAAGTTTCAAAGAGCTACTACAAAGCATGTTGGATTTAGAGTTATAAATTCATCTATCTATATAAGAGAGAACAGAGTGAAACATAAATATAAAAACTGCTACTGTAGACGAACGCTTAAACCTAGAAGAACAAAATTTGTTGAGCCAAGTGCGATTTGTGGACTGATAATTACCACCAAGTATCACCAAGATTGGGTAAAAAAATATTTCCTGGCATTTCGAAAACTCGTTATTTCTTAGAAGCTTGGCAACCCCTCTCAATGAAAGAGATTTTCCACAGTCTGTGCCTAGGGCTACTTGAAGAGGAAACAAACCATAGAGACAAAACTGAGATCTCCTTTATTTTGTCATGTTTCAAAGAGCTACTACAAACCATGTTGTATTTAGAGTTCCAAATTCATCTATCTATATAGGAGAGAACAGAGGGAAACCTAAAAATATAAACTGCTACTGTAGACTAACGCTTCAACCTAGAACAACAAAATTTGGTGAGTCAAGTGGGATTTGTGTACCGATCATTACCACCAAGTATCATCAAGATTGGGTAAAAAAATATTTGCTGGTATTTCGGAAACTCGTTAATTCCTGGAAGCTTGGCAACCCCTTTCAATGAATGTGCTTTTGCACAGTCTCTGCTGAGGGCTACTTGAAGAGGAAACAAACCATAGAGACAATACTGAGAACGACTTTATTTTGTCAAATTTCAAAGAGGTACTACAAACCATGTTGGATTGATAGTTCCAAATTCATCTATCTATATAGGAGAGAACAAAGTGAAACCTAAAAATAAAAACTGCTACTGTAAACGAACGCTTCAACCTAGAAGAACAAAATTTGGTGAGCCAAGTGGGATTTGGTACTTGTCATTACCAACACGTATCATCAAGATTGGGTGAAATAGTATTTGCTGGTATTTCGGAAACTCGTAATTTCTTGGAAGCTTGGCAACTCCTTTCAATGAAAGTGCTTTTCCACAGTCTCTGCTTTGGGCTACTTGAAGAGAAAACAAATCATAGAGACAAAACTGGAAACTACTTTTTTTTGTCAAGATTCAAAGAGCTACTACAAACCATGTTGGATTTAGAGTTCCAAATTCATCTATCTATATAAGAGAGAACAGTGAAACGTAAATAAAAAAACTGCTACTGTAGACGAACGCTTCAACCTTGAAGAACAAAATTTGGTGAGAATAGTGGGATTTATGTACTGATCCATCCCACGAAGTATCATCAAGATTGGGTGAAAAAAATATTTGCTGGTATTACGGAAACTCGTTATTTCTTAGAAGCTTGGGAAACCCTCTCAATGAGAGTGCTTTTTCACAGTCTGTGCCTAGGGCTACTTGAAGAGGAAACAAACCATAGAGACAAAACTGAGAACTCCTTTATTTTATGAAGTTTCAAAGAGGTACAACAAACCATGTTGAATTTAGAGTTCCAAATTCATCTATCATTATAGGAGAGAACTGAGAGAAACCTAAGAATAAAAACTGCTACTGTAAACGAACGCTTCAAACTAGAAGAACAAAATTTGGTGAGCCAAGTGGGATTTGTGTACTTGTCTTTACCACCAAGTATCATCAAGAATGGGTGAAAAAATATTTGCTGGTATTTCGGAAACTCGTTAATTCTTAGAAGCATGGCAACCCCTTTCAATGAACGTGTTCTTCCACAGTTTGTGCCTAGGGCTACTGGAATAGGAAACAAACCATAGAGAAAAAACAGAGAACTCCTTAATTTTGTCAAGTTTCAAAGTGCTACTACAAACCATGTTGGATTTAGAATTCCAATTTCATCTATCTATATAGGAGAGAACAGAGTGAAACATAAAAATAAAAACTGCTACTGTAAACGAACGCTTCAACCTAGAAGAACAAATTTTGGTGAGCCAAGTGTGATTTGTGTACTTGTCATTACCACCACGTATAATCAAGATTTTGTGAAACAGTATTTGCTGGTATTTCAGAAACTCGTAATTTCTTGGAAGCTTGGCAACTCCTTTCAATGAAAGTGCTTTTCCACAGTCTCTGCTTAGGGCTACTTGAAGAGAAAACAAATCATAGAGACAAAACTGGCAACTACTTTTTTTTGTCAAGTTTCAACGTGCTACTACAAACCATGCTGGATTTAGAGTTCCAATTTCAGCTATCTATATATGAGAGAACAGAGGGAAACCTAAAAGTATAAACTGCTACTGTAAAGGAACACTTCAACCTAGAACAACACAATTCGGTGAGCTAATTGGGATTTGTGTTCTGATCATTACCACCACGTATCCTCTAGATTGGGTGAAAAAATATTTGCTGTTATTTTGACAACTCATTATTTCTTAGAAGCTTGGCAACCCCTCTCAATGAAAGTGCTTTTCCACAGTCTGGGCCTAGGGCTACTTGTCGAAGAAACAAAACATAGAGACAAAGCTGAGAACTATTTTATTTTTTCAAGTTTCAAAAAGCTACTACAAACCATGTTGGATTTAAAGTTCCAAATTCATCTATCTATATAAGAGAGAACAGAGTGAAACGTAAATATAAAAACTGCTACTGTAGACGAACGATTCAACCTAGAAGAACAAAATTTGGTGAGCCAAGTGGGATTTGTGTACTTGTCATTACCACCAAGTATCATCACGATTGGTTGAAAAATTATTTGCTGGTATTTCGGAAACTCGTTATTTCTTAGAAGCTTGGCAACCCCTTTCAATGAATGTGCTCTTCCACAGTTTGAGCCTAGGGCTACTTGAAGAGGAAACAAACCATAGAGACAAAACTGAGAACTCCTTTATTTTATGAAGTTTCAAAGAGGTACAACAAACCATGTTGAATTTAGAGTTCCAAATTCATCTATCATTATAGGAGAGAACTGAGAGAAACCTAAGAATAAAAACTGCTACTGTAAACGACCGCTTCAAACTAGAAGAACTAAATTTGGTGAGCCAAGTGGGATTTGTGTACTTGTCATTACCACCAAGTGTCATCACGATTTGTTGAAAAATTATTTGCTGGTATTTCGGAAACTCGTTATTTCTTAGAAGCTTGGCAACCCCTTTCAATGAACGTGCTCTTCCACAGTTTGAGCCTAGGGCTACTTGAAGAGGAAACAAACCATAGAGACAAAACTGAGAACTACTTTATTTTGTCAAGTTTCAAAGAGCTACTACAAACCATGTTGGATTTAGAGTTCCAAATTCATCTATCTATATAGGAGAGAACAGAGTGAAACCTAAAAATAAAAACTGCTACTGTAAACGAACGCTTCAACCTAGAAGAACACAATTTGGTGAGCCAAGTGGGATTTGTGTACTGATCATTACCACCACGTATCATCAAGATTGCGTGAAAAAATATTTGCTGGTATTTCGGAAACTCGTTATTTCTTAGAAGCTTGGCAACCCCTCTCAATGAAAGTGCTTTTCCACACTCTGTGCCTAGTGCTACTTGAAGAGGAAACAATGTATAAAGACAAAACAGAGAACACCTTTATTTTCTCAAGTTTCAAAGAGCTACTACAAACCATGTTGTATTTAGAGTTCCAAATTCATCTATCTATATAGGAGAGAACAGAGGGACACCTAAAAATATAAACTGCTACTGTAAACGAACGCTTCAACCTAGAAAAACCAAATTTGGTGAGTCAAGTGGGATTTGTGTACTGATCATTACCATCAGTATCATAAAGATTGGGTGAAAAAATATTTGCTGATATTTTGGAAACTCGTTATTTCTTAGAAGCTTGGCAACAACTCTCAATGAAAGTGCTTTTCCACAGTCTGTGCCTAGGTCTACTTGAAGAGGAAACAAACCATAGAGACAAAACTGAGAACTCATTTTTTTTGTCAAGTTTCAGAGAAATACTACAAACTTTGTTGATTTTAGAGTTCCAAATTCATCTATCTATATAGGAGAGAACAGAGGGAAACCTAAAAATAAAAATTGCCACTGTAAATGAACGCTTCAACCTAGAAGAACAAAATTTGGTGAGCCAAGTGGGACTTTTGTACTTGTCATTACCACCAAGTATCATCAAGATTGGGTGAAAAAACTCGGAAACTCGTTATTTCTTAGAAGCTTGGCAACCCCTTTCTATGAAAGTGCATTTCCACAGTCTGTGCCTAGGGCTACGTGAAGTGGAAGCAAACGATAGGGACAATACTGAGAACTCCTGTATTGTGTCAAGTTTCAAAGAGCTACTACAAAGCATGTTGGATTTAGAGTTATAAATTCATCTATCTATATAAGAGAGAACAGAGTGAAACATAAATATAAAAACTGCTACTGTAGACGAACGCTTAAACCTAGAAGAACAAAATTTGTTGAGCCAAGTGCGATTTGTGGACTGATAATTACCACCAAGTATCACCAAGATTGGGTAAAAAAATATTTCCTGGCATTTCGAAAACTCGTTATTTCTTAGAAGCTTGGCAACCCCTCTCAATGAAAGTGCTTTTCCACAGTCTGTGCCTAGGGCTACTTGAAGAGGAAACAAACCATAGAGACAAAACTGAGAACTCCTTTATTTTGTCAAGTTTCAAAGAGCTACTACAAACCATGTTGGATTTAGAGTTCCAAATTCATCTATCTGTATAGGAGAGAATAGAGGGAAACCTTAAAATATAAACTGCTACTGTAAACGAACGCTTCAACCTAGAAGAACAAAATTTGGTGAGCCAAGTGGGAATTGTGTACTTGTCATTACCACCAAGTATCATCAAGATTGGGTGAAAAAATATTTGCTGGTATTTCGGAAACTCGTTATTTCTTAGAAGCTTGGCAACCCTTTTCAATGAAAGTGCTTTTCCACAGTCTCTGCTTAGGGCTACTTGAAGAGGAAACAAATCATAGAGACAAAACTGAGAACTGCTTTATTTTGTCAAGTTTCAAAGAGCTACTACAAACCATGTTGGATTTAGAGTTCCAAATTCATCTATCTATATAGGAGAGAACAGAGGGTAACCTAAATATAAAAACTGCTACTGTAGACGAACGCTTCAACCTAGAAGAACGAAATTTGGTGAGCCAAGTGGGATTTTTGTACTGATCATTACCACCAAGTATCATCAACATTGGGTGAAAAAATATTTGCAGGTATTTTGGAATCTCGTAATTTCTTGGAAGCTTGGCAACCCCTTTTAGTGAAAGTACTTTTCCACAGTTTCAGCTTAGGGCTACTTGAAGAGGAAAAAAACCATAGAGACAAAACTGAGACCTCTTTTTTTTGTCAAGTATCTAAGAGTTACTACAAACCATGTTGGATTCAGAGTTCCATATTCATCTATCTATATAGGAGAGAACAGAGGGAAACCTAAATATAAAAACTGCTACTGTAGACGAACGCTTCAAACTAGAAGAACATAATTTGGTGAGCCAAGTGGGATTTGTGTACTTGTCATTACCACCACATATCATCAAGATTGGGTGTAAAAATATTTGCTGGTATTTCAGAAACTCGGAATTTTTTGGAAGCTTGGCAACCCCTTTCAATGAAAGAGCTTTTCCACAGTCTCTGCTTAGGGCTACTTGAAGACTATACAAACCATAGAGACATAACTGAGAACTACTTTGTATTGTCAAGTTTCAAAGAGCTACTACAAACCATGTTGGGTTTAGAGTTCCAAATTCATCTATCTATATAGGAGAGAACAGAGGGAAACCTAAAAATAAAAACTGCTCTTGTAATCGAACGCTTCAACCTAGAAGAGCAAAATTTGGTGAGCCAAGTGGGATTTGTGTACTTGTAATTACCACCAAGTATCATGAAGATTGGGTGAAAAAATATTTGCTGGTATTTCGGAAACTCGTAATTTTTTTTGAGCTTGGCAAACCCTTTCAATGAAAGTGCTTTTCCACAGTCTCTGCTTAGGGCTACTTGAAGAGGAAACAAATCATAGAGACAAAACTGAGAACTCCTTTATTTTGTCAAGTTTCAAAGAGCTACTAGAAACCATGTTGGATTTAGAGTTCCAAATTCATCTATCTATATAGGAGAGAACAGAGGGAAACCTAAAATATAAACTGCTACTGTAAACGAACGCTTCAACCTAGAAGAACAAAATTTGGTGAGCCAAGTGGGATTTGTGTACTGATCATTACCACCAAGTATCATCAAGATTGGGTGAAAAAATAGTTGATGCTACTTCGGAAACTCGTTATTTCTTAGAAGCTTGGCAACCCCTCACAATGAAAATGCTTTTCCACATTCTGTGTCTAGGGCTACTTGAAGAGGTAACAAACCATAGAGACAAAACTGAGATCTCCTTTATTTTGTCATGTTTCAAAGAGCTACTACAAACCATGTTGTATTTAGAGTTCCAAATTCATCTATCTATATAGGAGAGAACAGAGGGAAACCTAAAAATATAAACTGCTACTGTAGACTAACGCTTCAACCTAGAACAACAAAATTTGGTGAGTCAAGTGGGATTTGTGTACCGATCATTACCACCAAGTATCATCAAGTTTGGGTGAAAAAATATTTGCTGGTATTTCGGAAACTCGTTAATTCCTGGAAGCTTGGCAACCCCTTTCAATGAATGTGCTTTTGCACAGTCTCTGCTGAGGGCTACTTGAAGAGGAAACAAACCATAGAGACAATACTGAGAACGACTTTATTTTGTCAAATTTCAAAGAGGTACTACAAACCATGTTGGATTGATAGTTCCAAATTCATCTATCTATATAGGAGAGAACAAAGTGAAACCTAAAAATAAAAACTGCTACTGTAAACGAACGCTTCAACCTAGAAGAACAAAATTTGGTGAGCCAAGTGGGATTTGGTACTTGTCATTACCAACACGTATCATCAAGATTGGGTGAAATAGTATTTGCTGGTATTTCGGAAACTCGTAATTTCTTGGAAGCTTGGCAACTCCTTTCAATGAAAGTGCTTTTCCACAGTCTCTGCTTTGGGCTACTTGAAGAGAAAACAAATCATAGAGACAAAACTGGAAACTACTTTTTTTTGTCAAGATTCAAAGAGCTACTACAAACCATGTTGGATTTAGAGTTCCAAATTCATCTATCTATATAAGAGAGAACAGTGAAACGTAAATAAAAAAACTGCTACTGTAGACGAACGCTTCAACCTTGAAGAACAAAATTTGGTGAGAATAGTGGGATTTATGTACTGATCCTTCCCACGAAGTATCATCAAGATTGGGTGAAAAAAATATTTGCTGGTATTACGGAAACTCGTTATTTCTTAGAAGCTTGGGAAACCCTCTCAATGAGAGTGCTTTTTCACAGTCTGTGCCTAGGGCTACTTGAAGAGGAAACAAACCATAGAGACAAAACTGAGAACTCCTTTATTTTATGAAGTTTCAAAGAGGTACAACAAACCATGTTGAATTTAGAGTTCCAAATTCATCTATCATTATAGGAGAGAACTGAGAGAAACCTAAGAATAAAAACTGCTACTGTAAACGAACGCTTCAAACTAGAAGAACAAAATTTGGTGAGCCAAGTGGGATTTGTGTACTTGTCTTTACCACCAAGTATCATCAAGAATGGGTGAAAAAATATTTGCTGGTATTTCGGAAACTCGTTAATTCTTAGAAGCATGGCAACCCCTTTCAATGAACGTGTTCTTCCACAGTTTGTGCCTAGGGCTACTGGAATAGGAAACAAACCATAGAGACAAACAGAGAACTCCTTAATTTTGTCAAGTTTCAAAGTGCTACTACAAACCATGTTGGATTTAGAATTCCAATTTCATCTATCTATATAGGAGAGAACAGAGTGAAACATAAAAATAAAAACTGCTACTGTAAACAAACGCTTCAACCTAGAAGAACAAATTTTGGTGAGCCAAGTGTGATTTGTGTACTTGTCATTACCACCACGTATAATCAAGATTTTGTGAAACAGTATTTGCTGGTATTTCAGAAACTCGTAATTTCTTGGAAGCTTGGCAACTCCTTTCAATGAAAGTGCTTTTCCACAGTCTCTGCTTAGGGCTACTTGAAGAGAAAACAAATCATAGAGACAAAACGGGCAACTACTTTTTTTTGTCAAGTTTCAACGTGCTACTACAAACCTTGCTGGATTTAGAGTTCCAATTTCAGCTATCTATATATGAGAGAACAGAGGGAAACCTAAAAGTATAAACTGCTACTGTAAAGGAACACTTCAACCTAGAACAACACAATTCGGTGAGCTAATTGGGATTTGTGTTCTGATCATTACCACCACGTATCCTCTAGATTGGGTGAAAAAATATTTGCTGTTATTTTGACAACTCATTATTTCTTAGAAGCTTGGCAACCCCTCTCAATGAAAGTGCTTTTCCACAGTCTGGGCCTAGGGCTACTTGTCGAAGAAACAAAACATAGAGACAAAGCTGAGAACTATTTTATTTTTTCAAGTTTCAAAAAGCTACTACAAACCATGTTGGATTTAAAGTTCCAAATTCATCTATCTATATAAGAGAGAACAGAGTGAAACGTAAATATAAAAACTGCTACTTTAGACGAACGATTCAACCTAGAAGAACAAAATTTGGTGAGCCAAGTGGGATTTGTGTACTTGTCATTACCACCAAGTATCATCACGATTGGTTGAAAAATTATTTGCTGGTATTTCGGAAACTCGTTATTTCTTAGAAGCTTGGCAACCCCTTTCAATGAATGTGCTCTTCCACAGTTTGAGCCTAGGGCTACTTGAAGAGGAAACAAACCATAGAGACAAAACTGAGAACTCCTTTATTTTATGAAGTTTCAAAGAGGTACAACAAACCATGTTGAATTTAGAGTTCCAAATTCATCTATCATTATAGGAGAGAACTGAGAGAAACCTAAGAATAAAAACTGCTACTGTAAACGACCGCTTCAAACTAGAAGAACTAAATTTGGTGAGCCAAGTGGGATTTGTGTACTTGTCATTACCACCAAGTGTCATCACGATTTGTTGAAAAATTAATTGCTGGTATTTCGGAAACTCGTTATTTCTTAGAAGCTTGGCAACCCCTTTCAATGAACGTGCTCTTCCACAGTTTGAGCCTAGGGCTACTTGAAGAGGAAACAAACCATAGAGACAAAACTGAGAACTACTTTATTTTGTCAAGTTTCAAAGAGCTACTACAAACCATGTTGGATTTAGAGTTCCAAATTCATCTATCTATATAGGAGAGAACAGAGTGAAACCTAAAAATAAAAACTGCTACTGTAAACGAACGCTTCAACCTAGAAGAACACAATTTGGTGAGCCAAGTGGGATTTGTGTACTGATCATTACCACCACGTATCATCAAGATTGCGTGAAAAAATATTTGCTGGTATTTCGGAAACTCGTTATTTCTTAGAAGCTTGGCAACCCCTCTCAATGAAAGTGCTTTTCCACACTCTGTGCCTAGTGCTACTTGAAGAGGAAACAATGTATAAAGACAAAACAGAGAACGCCTTTATTTTCTCAAGTTTCAAAGAGCTACTACAAACCATGTTGTATTTAGAGTTCCAAATTCATCTATCTATATAGGAGAGAACAGAGGGACACCTAAAAATATAAACTGCTACTGTAAACGAACGCTTCAACCTAGAAAAACCAAATTTGGTGAGTCAAGTGGGATTTGTGTACTGATCATTACCATCAGTATCATAAAGATTGGGTGAAAAAATATTTGCTGATATTTTGGAAACTCGTTATTTCTTAGAAGCTTGGCAACAACTCTCAATGAAAGTGCTTTTCCACAGTCTGTGCCTAGGTCTACTTGAAGAGGAAACAAACCATAGAGACAAAACTGAGAACTCATTTTTTTTGTCAAGTTTCAGAGAAATACTACAAACTTTGTTGATTTTAGAGTTCCAAATTCATCTATCTATATAGGAGAGAACAGAGGGAAACCTAAAAATAAAAATTGCCACTGTAAATGAACGCTTCAACCTAGAAGAACAAAATTTGGTGAGCCAAGTGGGACTTTTGTACTTGTCATTACCACCAAGTATCATCAAGATTGGGTGAAAAAATATTTGCTGGTATTTCGGAAACTCGTTATTTCTTAGAAGCTTGGCAACCCCTTTCTATGAAAGTGCATTTCCACAGTCTGTGCCTAGGGCTACGTGAAGAGGAAAGAAACGATAGGGACAATACTGAGAACTCCTGTATTGTGTCAAGTTTCAAAGAGCTACTACAAAGCATGTTGGATTTAGAGTTATAAATTCATCTATCTATATAAGAGAGAACAGAGTGAAACATAAATATAAAAACTGCTACTGTAGACGAACGCTTAAACCTAGAAGAACAAAATTTGTTGAGCCAAGTGCGATTTGTGGACTGATAATTACCACCAAGTATCACCAAGATTGGGTAAAAAAATATTTCCTGGCATTTCGAAAACTCGTTATTTCTTAGAAGCTTGGCAACCCCTCTCAATGAAAGTGCTTTTCCACAGTCTGTGCCTAGGGCTACTTGAAGAGGAAACAAACCATAGAGACAAAACTGAGAACTCCTTTATTTTGTCAAGTTTCAAAGAGCTACTACAAACCATGTTGGATTTAGAGTTCCAAATTCATCTATCTGTATAGGAGAGAATAGAGGGAAACCTTAAAATATAAACTGCTACTGTAAACGAACGCTTCAACCTAGAAGAACAAAATTTGGTGAGCCAAGTGGGAATTGTGTACTTGTCATTACCACCAAGTATCATCAAGATTGGGTGAAAAAATATTTGCTGGTATTTCGGAAACTCGTTATTTCTTAGAAGCTTGGCAACCCTTTTCAATGAAAGTGCTTTTCCACAGTCTCTGCTTAGGGCTACTTGAAGAGGAAACAAATCATAGAGACAAAACTGAGAACTGCTTTATTTTGTCAAGTTTCAAAGAGCTACTACAAACCATGTTGGATTTAGAGTTCCAAATTCATCTATCTATATAGGAGAGAACAGAGGGTAACCTAAATATAAAAACTGCTACTGTAGACGAACGCTTCAACCTAGAAGAACGAAATTTGGTGAGCCAAGTGGGATTTTTGTACTGATCATTACCACCAAGTATCATCAACATTGGGTGAAAAAATATTTGCAGGTATTTTGGAATCTCGTAATTTCTTGGAAGCTTGGCAACCCCTTTTAGTGAAAGTACTTTTCCACAGTTTCAGCTTAGGGCTACTTGAAGAGGAAAAAAACCATAGAGACAAAACTGAGACCTCTTTTTTTTGTCAAGTATCTAAGAGTTACTACAAACCATGTTGGATTCAGAGTTCCATATTCATCTATCTATATAGGAGAGAACAGAGGGAAACCTAAATATAAAAACTGCTACTGTAGAAGAACGCTTCAAACTAGAAGAACATAATTTGGTGAGCCAAGTGGGATTTGTGTACTTGTCATTACCACCACATATCATCAAGATTGGGTGTAAAAATATTTGCTGGTATTTCAGAAACTCGGAATTTTTTGGAAGCTTGGCAACCCCTTTTAGTGAAAGTACTTTTCCACAGTCTCTGCTTAGGGCTACTTGAAGACTATACAAACCATAGAGACATAACTGAGAACTACTTTGTATTGTCAAGTTTCAAAGCGCTAATACAAACTATGTTGGATTTAGAGTTCCAAATTCATCTATCTATATAGGAGAGAACAGAGGGAAAAATAAAAATAAAAACTGCTCTTGTAAACGAACGCTTCAACCTAGAAGAGCAAAATTTGGTGAGCCAAGTGGGATATGGGTATTTGTAATTACCACCAAGTATCATCAAGATTGGGTGAAAAAACATTTGCTGGTATTTCGGAAACCCCTAATTTTTTGGGAGCTTGACAAACCCTTTCAATGAAAGTGCTTTTCCCCAGTTTCTCCTTAGGGCTACTTGATTAGGAAACAAATCATAGAGAAAAAACTGAGAACTCCTTTATTCTGTCAAGTTTCAAAGAGCTACTACAATTCATGTTGGATTTAGAGTTCCAAATTTATCTATCTATATAGGAGAGAACAGAGGGAAACCTAAATATAAAAACTGCTACTGTGGACGAACGCTTCAACCTAGAAGAACAAAATTTGGTGAGCCAAGTGGGATTTTTGTACTGATCATTACCACCAAGTACCTTCAAGATTGGGTGAAAAAATGTTTGCTGGTATTTTAGAAACTCCTTATTTCTTAGAAGCTTGGCAATCCCTCTCAATGAAAGTGCTTTTCCACAGTCTGTGCCTTGGGCTACTTGAAGAAGAAACAAACCATAGAGAGGAAACTGAGAACTCCTTTATTTTGTCAAGTTTCAAAGAGCTACTACAAACCATGTTGGATTTAGATTTCCAAATTCATCTATGTATATAGGAGAGAACAGAGGGAAACCTAAAAATATAAACTGATACTGTAAACGAACGCTTCAAATTTGAAAAACAAAATTTGGTGAGCCAAGTGGGATTTGTGTACTTGTCATTACCACCACGTATCATCAAGATTGGTTGAAAAAATATTTGCTGGTATTTCGGAAACTCGAAATTTCTTGGAAGCTTGGCAACCCCTTTCAATGAAAGTGCTTTTCCACAGTCTCTGCTTAGGGCTACTTTAAGAGGAAACAAACCATAGAGACAAAACTGAGACCTCTTTTTTTTGTCAAGTTTCTAAGAGCTACTACAAACCATGTTGGATTTAGAGTTCCAAATTCATCTATCTATATAGGAGAGAACAGAGGGAAACCTAATTATATAAACTGCTACTGGAGACGAACGCTACAACCTAGAAGAACACAATTTGGTGAGCCAAGTGGGATTTGTGTACTGATCATTACCACCAAGTATCATCAAGATTGGGTGAAAAAATAGTTGATGCTATTTCGGAAACTCGTTATTTCTTAGAAGCTTGGCAACCCCTCACAATGAAAATGCTTTTCCACATTCTGTGTCTAGGGCTACTTGAAGAGGTAACAAACCATAGAGACAAAACTGAGATCTCCTTTATTTTGTCATGTTTCAAAGAGCTACTACAAACCATGTTGTATTTAGAGTTCCAAATTAATCTATCTATATAGGAGAGAACAGAGGGAAACCTAAAAATATAACTGCTACTGTAAACTAACGCTTCAACCTAGAAGAACAAAATTTGGTGAATCAAGTGCGATTTCTGTATCGATCATTACCACCAAGTATCATCAAATTGGGTGAAAAAATATTTGCTGGTATTTCGGAAACTCGTTATTTCTTGAAAGCTTGGCAACCCCTTTCAATGAAAGTGCTTTTCCACAGTCTGTTCCTAGGGCTACTTGAAGAGGAAACAAACCATAGAGGCAATACTGAGAACGACTTTATTTTGTCAAATTTCAAAAAGCTACTACAAACCATGTTGGATTAAGAGTTCCATATTCATCTATCAATATAAGAGAGAACAAAGTGAAACCTAAAAATAAAAACTGCTACTGTAAACGAATGCTTCAACCTAGAAGAACAAAATTTGGTGAGCCAAGTGGGATTTGTGTACTTGTCATTACCACCAAGTATCATCAAGATTGGGTGAAACAGTATTTGCTGGTATTTCGGAAACTCGTAATTTGTTGGAAGCTTGGCAACTCCTTTCAATGAAAGTGCTTTTCCACAGTCTCTGCTTAGGGCTACTTGAAGAGAAAACAAATCATAGAGACAAAACTGAGAACTACTTTTTATTGTCGAGTTTCAAAGAGCTACTACAAACCATGTTGGATTTAGAGTTCCAAATTAATCTATCTATATAGGAGAGAACAGAGGGTAACCTAAATATAAAAACTGCTACTGTAAACGAACGCTTCAACCTAGAAGAACACAGTTTGGTGAGCCAAGTGGGATTTGTGTACTGATCATTACCACCACGTATCATCAAGATTGCGTGAAAAAATATTTGCTGGTATTTCGGAAACTCGTTATTTCTTAGAATCTTGGCAACCCCTCTCAATGAAAGTGCTTTTCCACAGTCTGTGCCTAGTGCTACTTGAAGAAGAAACAATGCATAAAGACAAAACTGAGAACTCCTTTATTTTGTCAAGTTTCAAAGAGCTACTACAATCCATGTTGGATTTAAAGTTCCAAATTCATCTATCTATATACTAGAGAACAGAGTGAAACCTAAAAATAAAAACTGCTACTGTAAACGAACGCTTAAACTAGAAGAACAAAATTTGGTGAGCCATGTGGGATCTGTGTACTTCTCATTACCACCAAGCATCATCAAGATTGGGTGAAAAAATATTTGCTGGTATTTCGGAAACCCGTAATTTCTTGGAAGCTTGGCAACCCCTTTCAATGAAAGTGCTTTTCCACAATCTCTGCCTGGGCTAGTTGAAGAGGAAACAAATCATAGAGACAAAATTGAGAACTCCTTTATTTTGTCAAGTTTCAAGGAGCTACTCAAACCATGTTGGATTTAGTGTTTTATATTCATCTATCTATATAGGAGAGAACAGAGTGAAACCAAAAAATAAAAACAGCTACTGTAAACGAACACTTCAACCTAGAAGAACAAAATTTGGTGAGCCAAGTGGGATTTGTGTACTTATCATTACCACCAAGTATCATCAAGATTGGGGGAAAAAATATTTGCTGGTATTTCGAAACTCGTAATTTCTTGGAAGCTTGGCAACCCCTTTCGATGAAAGTGCTATTCCACAGTCTCTGCTTAGGGCTACTTGAAGAGGAAACAAACCATAGAGACAAAACTGAGCACATTTTTATTTCGTCAAGTTTCAAAAAGCTACTACAAACCATGTTGGATTTAGAGTTCCAAATTCATCTATCTATATAGGAGAAAACAGAGGGAAACCTAAAAATAAAAACTGCTCTTGTAAACGAACGCTTCAACCTAGAAGAGCAAAATTTGGGGATCCAAATGGGACTTGTGTATTTGTAATTACCACCAAGTATCATCAAGATTGGGTGAAAAAATATTTGCTGGTATTTCGGAAACCCGTAATTTTGTGGGAGCTTGGCAAACCCTGTCAATGAAAGTGGTTTTCCCCAGTTTCTGCTTAGGGGACATGAAGAGGAAACAAACCATAGAGACACAACTGAGAACTCCTTTATTTTGTCAAGTTTCAAAGAGCTACCACAAACCATGTTGGATTTAGAGTTCCAATTTCATCTATCTATATGGGACAGAACAGAGTGAAACCTAAAAATAAAAACTGCTACTGTAAATGAATGCTTCATACTTGAAGAACACAATTTAGTGAGCCAAGTGGCATTTGTGTATTGATCATTACCACCACGGATCATCAAGATTGGGTGAAAAAATATTTGCTGGTATATCGGAAACTCGTTATTTCTTAGAAGCCTGGCAACCCCTCCCAATGAAAATGCTTTTGCACAGTCTGTGCCTAGGACTACTTGAAGAGGAAACAAAACATAGAGACAAAACTGAGAACTCCTTCATTTTGTCAAGTTTCAAAGAGTTACTACAAAACATGTTGGATTTAGTGTTCTGAATTCATCTATCTATATAAAAGAGAAAAGAGTGAAACCAAAAAATAAAAACAGCTACTGTAAACGAACGCTTCAACCTAGAAGAACAAAATTTGGTGAGCCTAGTGGCATTTGTGTACTGATCATTACCACCACGTATCATCAAGATTGGGTGAAAAAATATTTGCTGGTATTTCGGAAACTCATTATTTCTTAGAAGCTTCGGAAACCCTATAATGAAAGTGCTTTTCCACAGTCTGTGCCTATTGCTACTTGAAGAGAAAACAAACAACAGAGACAAATCTGAGGTCTCCTTTATTTTATGAAGTTTCAAAGAGGTACTACAAACCATGTTGGATTTAGAGTTCCAAATTCATCTATCTATATAGGAGAGAACTGAGTGAAACCTAAAAATAAAAACTGCTACTGTAAACAAATGCTTCAACCTCGAAGAACAAAATTTGGTGAGCCAAGTGGGATTTGTGTCCGTGTCATTAACACCAAGTATCATCAAGATTGGGTGAAAAACTGTTTGCTGGTATTTCGGAAACTCGTAATTTCTTGGAAGCTTGGCAACCCCTCTCAATGAAAGTGCTTTTCCACACTCTGTACCTAGGGCTACTTGAAGAGGAAACAAACCATAAAGACAAAACTGAGATCTCCTTTATTTTGTCTAGTTTCAAAGAGCTACTACAAACCATGTGGGATTTAGAGTTCCAAATTCAATTATCAACATAAGAGAGAACAGAGTAAAACCTAAATATAAAAACTACTACTGTAGACGAACACTTAAACCTAGAAGAACACAATTTGGTGAGCCAAGTGGTATTTTTGTACTGATCATTACCCCCAAGTATCATCAAGATTGGGTGAAAAAATATTTGCTGGTATTTCGGAAACTCGTTATTTCTTAGAAGTTTGGCAAACCCTCTCAATGCAAGTGTTTTCCCCAGTCTGTGCCTAGGGCTACTTTAAGAGGAAACAAACCATAGAGACCAAAGTGAGAACTCGTTTATTTTGTCAAGTTTCAAAGAGCTACTACAAACCATGTTGGATTTAGAGTTTCAAATTCATCTATCTATATATTAGAGAACAAAGTGAAACCTAAAAATAAAAACTTCTACTGTAAACGAACGCTTTAACCTAGAAGAACAAAATTTGGTAAGCCAAGCGGATTTGTGTACTTGTCATTACCACCCGGTATCGTCAAGATTGAGTGAAAAAATATTTGCTGGTATTTCGTAAACTCATAATTTCTTGGAAGCATGGGAACTCCTCTCAATGAAAGTGCTTTTCCACAGTCTGTGCCTAGGGCTACTTGAAGAGGAAACAAATCATAGAGACAAAACTGAGGTCTCCTTTATTTTATGAAGTTTCAAAGAGGTACTACAAGCCATGTTGGATTTAGAGTTCCAAATTCATCTATCTATTTAGGAGAGAACTGAGTGAAACCTAAAAATAAAAACTGCTACTGTAAATGAACGCGTCAACCTCAAAGAACAAAATTTGGTGAGCCAAGTGGGATTTGTTTACTTGTCATTAACACCAAGTATCATCCAGATTGGGTGAAAAACTGTTTGCTGGTATTTCGGAAACTCGTAATTTCTTGGAAGCTTGGCAACCCCTTTTAATGAAAGTGCTTTTCCACAGTCTCTGCTTAGGGATACTTGAGGAGGAAGCAAATCATAGAGACAAAACTGAGAACTCCTTTATTATGTCAAGTTTCAAAGAGCTACTACAAACCATGTTGGATTTAGAGTTCCAAATTCATCTATCTATATAGGAGAGAACAGAGGGACACTTAAAAATATAAACTGCTACTGTAAACGAACGCTTCAACCTAGAAGAACCAAATTTTGAGTCAAGTGGGATTTGTGTACTGATCATTACCACCAGTATCATCAAGATTGTGTGAAAAAATATTTGCTGGTATTTTGGAAACTCGTTATTTCTTAGAAGCTTGGCAACAACTCTCAATGAAAGTGCTTTTCCACAGTCTGTGCCTAGGGCTACTTGAAGAGGAAACAAACCATACAGACAAAACTGAGAACTTTTTTATTTTGTCAAGTTTCAAGGAGCTACTCAAACCATGTTGGATTTAGTGTTTTATATTCATCTATCTATATAGGAGAGAACAGAGTGAAACCAAAAAATAAAAACAGCTACTGTAAACGAACGCTTCAACCTAGAAGAACAAAATTTGGTGAGCCAAGTGGGATTTGTGTACTTATCATTACCACCAAGTATCATCAAGATTGGGTGAAAAAATATTTGCTGGTATTTCGAAACTCGTAATTTCTTGGAAGCTTGGCAACCCCTTTCGATGAAAGTGCTATTCCACAGTCTCTGCTTAGGGCTACTTGAAGAGGAAACAAACCATAGAGACAAAACTGAGAACATTTTTATTTCGTCAAGTTTCAAAAAGCTACTACAAACCATGTTGGATTTAGAGTTCCAAATTCATCTATCTATATAGGAGAGAACAGAGGGAAACCTAAAAATAAAAACTGCTCTGGTAAACGAACGCTTCAACCTAGAAGAGCAAAATTTGGGGAGCCAAATGGGACTTGTGTATTTGTAATTACCACCAAGTATCATCAAGATTGGGTGAAAAAATATTTGCTGGTATTTCGGAAACCCGTAATTTTTTGGGAGCTTGGCAAACCCTGTCAATGAAAGTGCTTTTCCCCAGTTTCTGCTTAGGGGGCATGAAGAGGAAACAAACCATAGAGACACAACTGAGAACTCCTTTATTTTGTCAAGTTTCAAAGAGCTACTACAAACCATGTTGGATTTAGAGTTCCAATTTCATCTATCTATATGGGACAGAACAGAGTGAAACCTAAAAATAAAAACTGCTACTGTAAATGAATGCTTCATACTTGAAGAACACAATTTAGTGAGCCAAGTGGCATTTGTGTATTGATCATTACCACCACGGATCATCAAGATTGGGTGAAAAAATATTTGCTGGTATATCGGAAACTCGTTATTTCTTAGAAGCCTGGCAACCCCTCCCAATGAAAGTGCTTTTGCACAGTCTGTGCCTAGGACTACTTGAAGAGGAAACAAAACATAGAGACAAAACT
>NW_027515015.1:0-99578 GCF_048772815.1 Callospermophilus lateralis | reverse complement strand
TTTTACTCAATGGGGGAGGTGGTGAGGTCTGGATATAACTGAACTCTCCATGAGTAGGTAGAACAATATAATGGGAATCAGAGTGCACATTCCGGTTTGAACTCAATCTAGGTAACATGGATTCATCTCTGTGTAATAGGCCTGCTTCTGGAAAACACAATGTAGAGCTCCAAAAGCAGAACGATTCTTTCAGAATACCATGTTATGTTTGTAAATAGATAGACAGATAGATATACAGGAATCAAAAATCTGAAAACGGTCCGGAAGTGTACATTTCAATAACTTACAATGTCAGTAGTGGGGGATTAATAGCAGATCAAGAAGACTGTGTCTGCATGCGAAATGGTTCAATTTTTGAGTTTTTTAAATGAAAATGGACAAAAAATTGAAAGGGTTACAGTAAGTGTTGAGGAGTGACTTGGCCAACGGAGCACAGAGGTGAGAAAGAATTAAGTAGAGTTCAATAGAACCAGGTATAATTTCTGTACACATGACTCCATGAACAGGAGCAAAGGGGACACTTCAAGAAATCATAGGACTAAGGAGAGATCAGGATTAGGAGGGTTTGTACTAGTCTAGAAATGCTGACCTGAAAACCAATTAAGTTTTCCACTCCTTCTTTGGAGGAACATTAGCTGTGCCGTGCTTTTCAAAAATGACTTGTCATAACTGATTTATGCCCATGTTAGCAACTCTTCTGAAATTACTTTGAAAGTAGACTAATGTGAGAGTTTCTCTTTAGAGGTAATTCAAGTTACTTGCATAGGAAGTGGCAGCAGGTCTGGGGATGTTGTAGCTCAGTGGCAGTGACCTTGCCTAGCTTGGGGCTGGCCTGCCATGGACTTTCACCCCAAACACTTGCAAGAAAAGAAAAGGGAGGGAAGGGAGAGAGAAAGTTGGAAGGGAGGAAGGCAAAGTTGGAGGGATGCAGGGAGGTAGAAAAGAAGGAAGAAGAAAAGGAGAAAACCCAGGAAGGGAGGAAGGAAGCAAGGAAGGTAGGAAATAGGGAGAGCACAAGGGCAGGGAAAGGACTGAGTCACTCAAACAAAAGGCAAGGGACACAAAGACCAATAGAGGCCATAAGAGCTGTTTGAACAGTTTAGTCAGCTTTAGAATTTGAGTGACATCAAACTGAATGTTATTATGACTGGATGGAATCTTCCTACTAACCCCGCCTTGGCCTGGCCTAAACCAAATCAAGGGGTGGGTGGCATGGAGAGGAATTCTCTCTGGCTGGAGTGGGAGGGACCTAAACCTGTGGCACATGAGGATGCACTGGGTAGGGAAGCGGACAAGACTCCCCTGATGGGCAGTTGAGCACAACAAGGCTCCTGGGAGCCTTTGATCATGGCTCCCACCGCCATACGCCCACCACCCACCATACGCTCAGCCCCCGAAGGGGATCACAGTGGTCTGCTCCGTTGCCTGGTGCAGGTTGGAGTTCCTGACCAAACACCTGAGTGTCCACAGCCTGTGTTGGCCTGCCTGGGCAGGCTGTGGTTGTGGTGGCAAGAGCCAAAGCTGTCTTGGCGTGATGGAGGAGCCAAGGGCTGCCTCTCAGCCATCCTAGTGGGTGGTTCTGGAAGAAGCACCCAGGGTTGTGGCAGCATTGTCCGAAGACATGAAGCCAGGCCATCTTCCTTATGGCTTTCCTTGGGAGTTGGTGATGTGTACAGCTCTTGGATTTTTTGCTGTTCTCTCACTTTTCTGGAGAGGTTTTCAGTCGCTTCGTAGCAGGCTTTACGTGGGAAGAGAAAAAAGGCTGGCTCTAAATCTTGCTGGACTTATTGAGGCAAAACGTGGACTTCTTGAAAAAGTGAGCCTTGTTGAAAAAGAACATGAAGGCTTAGAATCATCTTTAAAGGATTGCAGGTTTGAGAAGGGTTCAAGAGAAGCACAACAGCTGGAGGCAGCCGACGAAAAGCTGCACAGGCCCGAATCCAGCCATGGCGTTGAAATGCTCTTTCTAGAAGAAGAGCTCAAAGCACAGAAGGCTCAACATGGTCAACAGGATGAAACGATGGCGCATCTATCAAGAAGGATACAGTCCCTCCAAGGTGAATCTGAATCCCTCAGATCACAAATAGCTGAAGCTAAAACAAACTGGAGACTCTTTCAAGGGAATGAGGAAGAACTGAAGCTGGCAATCAAAGAGGTTTTGAATGAAGGATCCCTACTTCCGCCAACGCAGAGACCAACAATACAAGGAGAAGCTGAAGCACAGAGGCAACAAGGAGGTGTCCAATATAAAGCAAAAATCATATTAGAGGACTCTAAAGTAGCTGGAGAACAAGTTCTAAGGGACACAGAAAATCACATGGAGTCTCTGAGTGAATGCTTGCTGAAGATGAAGGATAGATCTTCTCCAAGCCTGGGAGCCCAAAGGGATGGTGGTCACCTGGAACTGGGAAAGACGAGTGAACCCGAAATTGGTGCTCACTTGGAGGATGAGTCCAAAGGAGCTTTGAGGAACCTGGTTTATGGTGATAAGCTAAAGGCCTCCTTAGAAATCTTGGAAGGAGGAAGAAATCAAAAATGTACTTTCTCATCTGAAGTGGAGAAAACCACGGAAGACCTTACAGAACACCTTAAAAGTCTGCAGACTGAACAGGCATCCTTGCAGTCAGAAAATGCACAGCTGCAAAGTGAGAATGAGACCCTACAGAAGAACTTTAAAGTCATGATGGAACGCTATCAAGAAAATATGATGAAACTGCACAGGAAATTAAGAGTGGAGGAAAACTGCCGTGTGGAGCAAAAGGAGAAACTTTCCAAAGTCGAAGAAAAGATGAGCCATACAATAAAAGAGCTGGAGACCTACAGAAAGAGAGCCCAATATCTTGAAGAACAATTGCAGAGTACCATTCGTTCCTGTCTGGGGAAGATTATTTCCTCCGAGAAAGAAGCACATGCTAGTGAGTTGGCAGCTCGGATTGCTGAAAGAAACCTCAGTTATTTCAGGAAACAAAATGCACGCAACAGACAGAAATTAACTGAGAAGGAGCTTAGATTTGAACTTGTAGAAAAAGATCCCTATGATGCACTGGATGTTTCCAACTCAGCAATGGGCAGAAAGCCTTCTCCAAATGGGCCCTCACCAATAGGTCACCCTTCATCTGAAAGGAGACCTCCTCATTTTGAAAAGAGTGGTCCACTCACACTCTCACCTTTCACTCCAGTGGGAGGAGGAAGAGGGTCAAGGGGCCCTGGAGAATCCTCTGGACCATGCGACTAGCAGTAAAGGAAGAGAATCCAGCTGTCATAAGTTCACTGATTTTCAGAGAGCACCTTCTCAGACCGGGCCCCTCTCTCCTCCAGGGGAACAGGCCAGCAGGCTGATGATCCCTCCTCCAGGCCAACCATATTCTTCTGATGCACGTCTTCCTCTACAAAGGCAAGATAGGTTTTACTCAAATTGTGGTAGAGCATCGGGACCAGCAGAACACAGAATTCCTAATATGCCTCCTTTGGACTCTGATGTGCCTGATTCACCTCTCCATGCTGAAAACCAAGCAACTGGCTCTGGCTCTTTGTTGGCACCTTTCCCTCCAGTCAGAGGTGCCTTGTTTCCAGTTGACCCAAGGAGTCAGTTCATGAGAAGAGGACCTTTTTTTTCCTCCACCTCTCCCAGGAAAGTTGTCTGGGAACCTGGAGATTATTTTCCACCTGACCCGCCACCCACTCCATTTCCAATGCGAAGTGTCTATGCAGGGAGGGGGTTTTCCTCACAAAATCTTCCCCCAAAGCTGGAATTCAGCCCTCTTCACCCCCATTCTGAAAGTACAAGTGAGTTGCCTGAAGGGTTCCTTCCACCTGCAAATGAGCCTGTTACTCAACATCCAGAACCAAACAAGAAACCTCATGCTGTTGCTCTCTCTTCAAATGTAATTTGACTTATCTCTCATTTTTAGTTTTTAAGTAACTGCTTTTAGTTCAGTAATTGACTATACTTTGGCTCCAATTGAAGCTCAATGAGACAATAACTCTTAAGATAGTATTTTGTAAATAAAGATGGTTTACGTAAGAATCTTATGAGTAAATTATTCCTATTTTATGTTATTCCAGAGAACGGCATTTAATCTGATGAAGCCACTCTTACATAAACAAGAATGGGAGTTCTAGGTCCTTGTAATCTAGCTGATGGAAATATCTTTTAAACTCCCAACAAAGAAGTGTATTTAGTATGACTGTAGCAATTGTAAAGTGACTTTAGGCTTAATGAAAAAGTGTCACTGATTTAGAGACTGGTTGGGCATTTCAGCTAGTTTTTCCATATCAGAATAACTAGAGCATGGGAGGACTAAAGGAGAGAACACAACTAAACATGTCAAGGAAACAGGAGATCTCAACTACAAAGAAAAATGAAGACCTCTTTTTTATATTGGTTGCTTAAAACCTTACATAGCTCTTGAGATACCATATTTCCTACATAAGATTCAAGGGAGTTATGAACTCCCATTTTGACCCCATATACAGATTGCACAATCACATTGTTTACACATCCACGTTTTTACAAAATGCCATGTTAGTAACTGTTGTATTCTGCTACCTTTTCTAGCCTCTACTATCCCCCCTCTCCTGCCCTCCCATCTTCTCTCTCTATCCCGTCTGCTGTAATTTAATATTTGGGAATTGGAAACCACACTTTAAACTCACTCTCCTCCCCTTTTTCCCTTCTGTCAAATTTCTCATCATCTTCTTCTATTTCTCCTCCTCCTCCTCCTCTTCCTCCTCCTCCTTATACCTTTAATTCATTCATCATACACTCATGCATTGGTTCATTCATTCCTTTCACGTATGGTGTTGGGGATCCAACTCAGGACCTTTGAAAGTGTGAAGCCAGCACTCTAGTGCTGAGCCAAAACCCCAGCACCTGTCTTTTTGATTTTATGACTGTTTATATGAAATTCAGAATCGCATTCTGCTATGGTTCACTGATATGTGGATTGACCTAGTCCTTGTTTTCTGGGAGACTTTTGGAAAATATACATGAATTAATAGGAGGTTGAAATGAAGAAACAAAGAGGAAATGCCCCAATTTCTTATTCTTAGATTCCATACTCTGACTCTGCCTACCTACTGTAAAAACTTTTAAACCCTTACTCCCCATTTCTATATCATTGCCAACAAGTGAACGTTCACTGCCCTACAACAAACCAGAGAACTCACATTGAACCATGTTTCCCCAGTAGAGACCAAGACACAATACTTATTAAAAAAATACCCTAGTTATGAGTTAGTAGGTAAAGCTTTATTTGAGTGTTAAATGTGCTCTAATTATGTGTTTGTGTGTGTGTTGATGTGTGTGGTGTGTGGGTGTGTGTGCTTGTGTGTAAAACAAGCACTGAGGTGTAAAATAAATGCAGGATTGCAACGGCCTTCTTAAAAATAAGAAGCAACTTTATCACATTTGAAGCCCAGTGAAGAATCTGCCTGATACTTAACCTACAATTAATTGAAATGTGAAAACTTCAGGCCTAGAAAAACAAAGCCAACATACATACTGAATCTAATCAGTCTGTCTCACCTGTTTTCTAATCACTCCTTTAAATAAACCTAAATTGCCAGCATAAAACATCAGTTGTTCTAAACGAATGGACGGATGTCCCCCGTCACGGGCTATGTAAAATACATGGAGGATCCGGCACTGCTTGTTTTCTAGAATGACTTCTGCCTGAACTACTATTGGAGAATGGTTGCTGATATACTGCGGTTCTTATACCAGTAAACTGGAATGAAGGTAATTTCAGGCTGCAAAGGAATCAATTGATTTTACTAACTGGTTTTTGGAAAACACTGCCATGAAAAATTATCATTATGTTCATAAAGGCATCTACATGTCTCTTCACAAGGGTTTTACTCAATGGGGGAGGTGGTGAGGTCTGGATATAACTGAACTCTCCATGAGTAGGTAGAACAATATAATGGGAATCAGAGTGCACATTCCGGTTTGAACTCAATCTAGGTAACATGGATTCATCTCTGTGTAATAGGCCTGCTTCTGGAAAACACAATGTAGAGCTCCAAAAGCAGAACGATTCTTTCAGAATACCATGTTATGTTTGTAAATAGATAGACAGATAGATATACAGGAATCAAAAATCTGAAAACGGTCCGGAAGTGTACATTTCAATAACTTACAATGTCAGTAGTGGGGGATTAATAGCAGATCAAGAAGACTGTGTCTGCATGCGAAATGGTTCAATTTTTGAAAGAGTTTTTTAAATGAAAATGGACAAAAAATTGAAAGGGTTACAGTAAGTGTTGAGGAGTGACTTGGCCAACGGAGCACAGAGGTGAGAAGGAATTAAGTAAAGTTCAATAGAACCAGGTATAATTTCTGTACACATGACTCCATGAACAGGAGCAAAGGGGACACTTCAAGAAATCATAGGACTAAGGAGAGATCAGGATTAGGAGGGTTTGTACTAGTCTAGAAATGCTGACCTGAAAACCAATTAAGTTTTCAACTCCTTCTTTGGAGGAACATTAGCTGTGCCGTGCTTTTCAAAAATGACTTGTCATAACTGATTTATGCCCATGTTAGCAACTCTTCTGAAATTACTTTGAAAGTAGACTAATGTGAGAGTTTCTCTTTAGAGGTAATTCAAGTTACTTGCATAGGAAGTGGCAGCAGGTCTGGGGATGTTGTAGCTCAGTGGCAGTGACCTTGCCTAGCTTGGGGCTGGCCTGCCATGGACTTTCACCCCAAACACTTGCAAGAAAAGAAAAGGGAGGGAAGGGAGAGAGAAAGTTGGAAGGGAGGAAGGCAAAGTTGGAGGGACGCAGGGAGGTAGAAAAGAAGGAAGAAGAAAAGGAGAAAACCCAGGAAGGGAGGAAGGAAGCAAGGAAGGTAGGAAATAGGGAGAGCACAAGGGCAGGGAAAGGACTGAGTCACTCAAACAAAAGGCAAGGGACACAAAGACCAATAGAGGCCATAAGAGCTGTTTGAACAGTTTAGTCAGCTTTAGAATTTGAGTGACATCAAACTGAATGTTATTATGACTGGATGGAATCTTCCTACTAACCCCGCCTTGGCCTGGCCTAAACCAAATCAAGGGGTGGGTGGCATGGAGAGGAATTCTCTCTGGCTGGAGTGGGAGGGACCTAAACCTGTGGCACATGAGGATGCACTGGGTAGGGAAGCGGACAAGACTCCCCTGATGGGCAGTTGAGCACAACAAGGCTCCTGGGAGCCTTTGATCATGGCTCCCACCGCCATACGCCCACCACCCACCATACGCTCAGCCCCCGAAGGGGATCACAGTGGTCTGCTCCGTTGCCTGGTGCAGGTTGGAGTTCCTGACCAAACACCTGAGTGTCCACAGCCTGTGTTGGCCTGCCTGGGCAGGCTGTGGTTGTGGTGGCAAGAGCCAAAGCTGTCTTGGCGTGATGGAGGAGCCAAGGGCTGCCTCTCAGCCATCCTAGTGGGTGGTTCTGGAAGAAGCACCCAGGGTTGTGGCAGCATTGTCCGAAGACATGAAGCCAGGCCATCTTCCTTATGGCTTTCCTTGGGAGTTGGTGATGTGTACAGCTCTTGGATTTTTTGCTGTTCTCTCACTTTTCTGGAGAGGTTTTCAGTCGCTTCGTAGCAGGCTTTACGTGGGAAGAGAAAAAAGGCTGGCTCTAAATCTTGCTGGACTTATTGAGGCAAAATGTGGACTTCTTGAAAAAGTGAGCCTTGTTGAAAAAGAACATGAAGGCTTAGAATCATCTTTAAAGGATTGCAGGTTTGAGAAGGGTTCAAGAGAAGCACAACAGCTGGAGGCAGCCGACGAAAAGCTGCACAGGCCCGAATCCAGCCATGGCGTTGAAATGCTCTTTCTAGAAGAAGAGCTCAAAGCACAGAAGGCTCAACATGGTCAACAGGATGAAACGATGGCGCGTCTATCAAGAAGGATACAGTCCCTCCAAGGTGAATCTGAATCCCTCAGATCACAAATAGCTGAAGCTAAAACAAACTGGAGACTCTTTCAAGGGAATGAGGAAGAACTGAAGCTGGCAATCAAAGAGGTTTTGAATGAAGGATCCCTACTTCCGCCAACGCAGAGACCAACAATACAAGGAGAAGCTGAAGCACAGAGGCAACAAGGAGGTGTCCAATATAAAGCAAAAATCATATTAGAGGACTCTAAAGTAGCTGGAGAACAAGTTCTAAGGGACACAGAAAATCACATGGAGTCTCTGAGTGAATGCTTGCTGAAGATGAAGGATAGATCTTCTCCAAGCCTGGGAGCCCAAAGGGATGGTGGTCACCTGGAACTGGGAAAGACGAGTGAACCCGAAATTGGTGCTCACTTGGAGGATGAGTCCAAAGGAGCTTTGAGGAACCTGGTTTATGGTGATAAGCTAAAGGCCTCCTTAGAAATCTTGGAAGGAGGAAGAAATCAAAAATGTACTTTCTCATCTGAAGTGGAGAAAACCACGGAAGACCTTACAGAACACCTTAAAAGTCTGCAGACTGAACAGGCATCCTTGCAGTCAGAAAATGCACAGCTGCAAAGTGAGAATGAGACCCTACAGAAGAACTTTAAAGTCATGATGGAACGCTATCAAGAAAATATGATGAAACTGCACAGGAAATTAAGAGTGGAGGAAAACTGCCGTGTGGAGCAAAAGGAGAAACTTTCCAAAGTCGAAGAAAAGATGAGCCATACAATAAAAGAGCTGGAGACCTACAGAAAGAGAGCCCAATATCTTGAAGAACAATTGCAGAGTACCATTCGTTCCTGTCTGGGGAAGATTATTTCCTCCGAGAAAGAAGCACATGCTAGTGAGTTGGCAGCTCGGATTGCTGAAAGAAACCTCAGTTATTTCAGGAAACAAAATGCACGCAACAGACAGAAATTAACTGAGAAGGAGCTTAGATTTGAACTTGTAGAAAAAGATCCCTATGATGCACTGGATGTTTCCAACTCAGCAATGGGCAGAAAGCCTTCTCCAAATGGGCCCTCACCAATAGGTCACCCTTCATCTGAAAGGAGACCTCCTCATTTTGAAAAGAGTGGTCCACTCACACTCTCACCTTTCACTCCAGTGGGAGGAGGAAGAGGGTCAAGGGGCCCTGGAGAATCCTCTGGACCATGCGACTAGCAGTAAAGGAAGAGAATCCAGCTGTCATAAGTTCACTGATTTTCAGAGAGCACCTTCTCAGACCGGGCCCCTCTCTCCTCCAGGGGAACAGGCCAGCAGGCTGATGATCCCTCCTCCAGGCCAACCATATTCTTCTGATGCACGTCTTCCTCTACAAAGGCAAGATAGGTTTTACTCAAATTGTGGTAGAGCATCGGGACCAGCAGAACACAGAATTCCTAATATGCCTCCTTTGGACTCTGATGTGCCTGATTCACCTCTCCATTCAGAAAACCAAGCAACTGGCTCTGGTTCTGTGTTGGCACCTTTCCCTCCAGTCAGAGGTGCCTTGTTTCCAGTTGACCCAAGGAGTCAGTTCATGAGAAGAGGACCTTTTTTTTCCTCCACCTCTCCAAGGAAACTTGTCTGGGAACCTGGAGATTATTTTCCACCTGACCCGCCACCCACTCCATTTCCAATGCGAAGTGTCTATGCAGGGAGGGGGTTTTCCTCACAAAATCTTCCCCCAAGAGCTGGAATTCAGCCCTCTTCACCCCCATTCTGAAAGTACAAGTGAGTTGCCTGAAGGGTTCCTTCCACCTGCAAATGAGCCTGTTACTCAACATCCAGAACCAAACAAGAAACCTCATGCTGTTGCTCTCTCTTCAAATGTAATTTGACTTATCTCTCATTTTTAGTTTTTAAGTAACTGCTTTTAGTTCAGTAATTGACTATACTTTGGCTCCAATTGAAGCTCAATGAGACAATAACTCTTAAGATAGTATTTTGTAAATAAAGATGGTTTACGTAAGAATCTTATGAGTAAATTATTCCTATTTTATGTTATTCCACAGAACGGCATTTAATCTGATGAAGCCACTCTTACATAAACAAGAATGGGAGTTCTAGGTCCTTGTAATCTAGCTGATGGAAATATCTTTTAAACTCCCAACAAAGAAGTGTATTTAGTATGACTGTAGCAATTGTAAAGTGACTTTAGGCTTAATGAAAAAGTGTCACTGATTTAGAGACTGGTTGGGCATTTCAGCTAGTTTTTCCATATCAGAATAACTAGAGCATGGGAGGACTAAAGGAGAGAACACAACTAAACATGTCAACGAAACAGGAGATCTCAACTACAAAGAAAAATGAAGACCTCTTTTTTATATTGGTTGCTTAAAACCTTACATAGCTCTTGAGATACCATATTTCCTACATAAGATTCAAGGGAGTTATGAACTCCCATTTTGACCCCATTTACAGATTGCACAATCACATTGTTTACACATCCACGTTTTTACAAAATGCCATGTTAGTAACTGTTGTATTCTGCTACCTTTTCTAGCCTCTACGATCCCCCCTCTCCTGCCCTCCCATCTTCTCTCTCTATCCCGTCTGCTGTAATTTAACGTTTGGGAATTGGAAACCACACTTTAAACTCACTCTCCTCCCCTTTTTCCCTTCTGTCAAATTTCTCATTATCTTCTTCTATTTCTCCTCCTCCTCCTCCTCTTCCTCCTCCTCCTTATACCTTTAATTCATTCATCATACACTCATGCATTGGTTCATTCATTCCTTTCACGTATGGTGTTGGGGATCCAACTCAGGACCTTTGAAAGTGTGAAGCCAGCACTCTAGTGCTGAGCCAAAACCCCAGCACCTGTCTTTTTGATTTTATGACTGTTTATATGAAATTCAGAATCGCATTCTGCTATGGTTCACTGATATGTGGATTGACCTAGTCCTTGTTTTCTGGGAGACTTTTGGAAAATGTACATGAATTATTAGGAGGTTGAAATGAAGAAACAAAGAGGAAATTCCCCAATTTCTTATTCTTAGATTCCATACTCTGACTCTGCCTACCTACTGTAAAAACTTTTAAACTCTTACTCCCCATTTCTATATCATTGCCAACAAGTGAACGTTCACTGCCCTACAACAAACCAGAGAACTCACATTGAACCATGTTTCCCCAGTAGAGACCAAGACACAATACTTATTAAAAAAATACCCTAGTTATGAATTAGTAGGTAAAGCTTTATTTGAGTGTTAAATGTGCTCTAATTATGTGTTTGGGTGTGTGTTGATGTGTGTGGTGTGTGGGTGTGTGTGCTTGTGTGTAAAACAAGCACTGAGGTGTAAAATAAATGCAGGATTGCAACGGCCTTCTTAAAAATAAGAAGCAACTTTATCACATTTGAAGCCCAGTGAAGAATCTGCCTGACACTTAACCTACAATTAATTGAAATGTGAAAACTTCAGGCCTAGAAAAACAAAGCCAACATACATACTGAATCTAATCAGTCTGTCTCACCTGTTTTCTAATCACTCCTTTAAATAAACCTAAATTGCCAGCATAAAACATCAGTTGTTCTAAACGAATGGACGGATGTCCCCCGTCATGGGCTGTGTAAAATACATGGAGGATCCGGCACTGCTTGTTTTCTAGAATGACTTCTGCCTGAGCTACTATTGGAGAATGGTTGCTGATATACTGCGGTTCTTATACCAGTAAACTGGAATGAAGGTAATTTCAGGCTGCAAAAGAATCAATTGATTTTACTAACTGGTTTTTGGAAAACACTGCCATGAAAAATTATCAATATGTTCATAAAGGCATCTACATGTCTCTTCACAAGGGTTTTACTCAATGGGGGAGGTGGTGAGGTCTGGATATAACTGAACTCTCCATGAGTAGGTAGAACAATATAATGGGAATCAGAGTGCACATTCCGGTTTGAACTCAATCTAGGTAACATGGATTCATCTCTGTGTAATAGGCCTGCTTCTGGAAAACACAATGTAGAGCTCCAAAAGCAGAACGATTCTTTCAGAATACCATGTTATGTTTGTAAATAGAAAGACAGATAGATATACAGGAATCAAAAATCTGAAAACGGTCCGGAAGTGTACATTTCAATAACTTACAATGTCAGTAGTGGGGGATTAATAGCAGATCAAGAAGACTGTGTCTGCATGCGAAATGGTTCAATTTTTGAAAGAGTTTTTTAAATGAAAATGGACAAAAAATTGAAAGGGTTACAGTAAGTGTTGAGGAGTGACTTGGCCAAAGGAGCACAGAGGTGAGAAAGAATTAAGTAGAGTTCAATAGAACCAGGTATAATTTCTGTACACATGACTCCATGAACAGGAGCAAAGGGGACACTTCAAGAAATCATAGGACTAAGGAGAGATCAGGATTAGGAGGGTTTGTACTAGTCTAGAAATGCTGACCTGAAAACCAATTAAGTTTTCAACTCCTTCTTTGGAGGAACATTAGCTGTGCCGTGCTTTTCAAAAATGACTTGTCATAACTGATTTATGCCCATGTTAGCAACTCTTCTGAAATTACTTTGAAAGTAGACTAATGTGAGAGTTTCTCTTTAGAGGTAATTCAAGTTACTTGCATAGGAAGTGGCAGCAGGTCTGGGGATGTTGTAGCTCAGTGGCAGTGACCTTGCCTAGCTTGGGGCTGGCCTGCCATGGACTTTCACCCCAAACACTTGCAAGAAAAGAAAAGGGAGGGAAGGGAGAGAGAAAGTTGGAAGGGAGGAAGGCAAAGCTGGAGGGATGCGGGGAGGTAGAAAAGAAGGAAGAAGAAAAGGAGAAAACCCAGGAAGGGAGGAAGGAAGCAAGGAAGGTAGGAAATAGGGAGAGCACAAGGGCAGGGAAAGGACTGAGTCACTCAAACAAAAGGCAAGGGACACAAAGACCAATAGAGGCCATAAAAGCTGTTTGAACAGTTTAGTCAGCTTTAGAATTTGAGTGACATCAAACTGAATGTTATTATGACTGGATGGAATCTTCCTACTAACCCCGCCTTGGCCTGGCCTAAACCAAATCAAGGGGTGGGTGGCTTGGAGAGGAATTCTCTCTGGCTGGAGTGGGAGGGACCTAAACCTGTGGCACATGAGGATGCACTGGGTAGGGAAGCGGACAAGACTCCCCTGATGGGCAGTTGAGCACAACAAGGCTCCTGGGAGCCTTTGATCATGGCTCCCACTGCCATACGCCCACCACCCACCATACGCTCAGCCCCCGAAGGGGATCACAGTGGTCTGCTCCGTTGCCTGGTGCAGGTTGGAGTTCCTGACCAAACACCTGAGTGTCCACAGCCTGTGTTGGCCTGCCTGGGCAGGCAGTGGTTGTGGTGGCAAGAGCCAAAGCTGTCTTGGCGTGATGGAGGAGCCAAGGGCTGCCTCTCAGCCATCCTAGTGGGTGGTTCTGGAAGAAGCACCCAGGGTTTTGGCAGTATTGTCCGAAGACATGAAGCCAGGCCATCTTCCTTATGGCTTTCCTTGGGAGTTGGTGATGTGTACAGCTCTTGGATTTTTTGCTGTTCTCTCACTTTTCTGGACAGGTTTTCAGTCGCTTCGTAGCAGGCTTTACGTGGGAAGAGAAAAAAGGCTGGCTCTAAATCTTGCTGGACTTATTGAGGCAAAATGTGGACTTCTTGAAAAAGTGAGCCTTGTTGAAAAAGAACATGAAGGCTTAGAATCATCTTTAAAGGATTGCAGGTTTGAGAAGGGTTCAAGAGAAGCACAACAGCTGGAGGCAGCCGACGAAAAGCTGCACAGGCCCGAATCCAGCCATGGCGTTGAAATGCTCTTTCTAGAAGAAGAGCTCAAAGCACAGAAGGCTCAACATGGTCAACAGGATGAAACGATGGCGCATCTATCAAGAAGGATACAGTCCCTCCAAGGTGAATCTGAATCCCTCAGATCACAAATAGCTGAAGCTAAAACAAACTGGAGACTCTTTCAAGGGAATGAGGAAGAACTGAAGCTGGCAATCAAAGAGGTTTTGAATGAAGGATCCCTACTTCCGCCAACGCAGAGACCAACAATACAAGGAGAAGCTGAAGCACAGAGGCAACAAGGAGGTGTCCAATATAAAGCAAAAATCATATTAGAGGACTCTAAAGTAGCTGGAGAACAAGTTCTAAGGGACACAGAAAATCACATGGAGTCTCTGAGTGAATGCTTGCTGAAGATGAAGGATAGATCTTCTCCAAGCCTGGGAGCCCAAAGGGATGGTGGTCACCTGGAACTGGGAAAGACGAGTGAACCCGAAATTGGTGCTCACTTGGAGGATGAGTCCAAAGGAGCTTTGAGGAACCTGGTTTATGGTGATAAGCTAAAGGCCTCCTTAGAAATCTTGGAAGGAGGAAGAAATCAAAAATGTACTTTCTCATCTGAAGTGGAGAAAACCACGGAAGACCTTACAGAACCCCTTAAAAGTCTGCAGACTGAACAGGCATCCTTGCAGTCAGAAAATGCACAGCTGCAAAGTGAGAATGAGACCCTACAGAAGAACTTTAAAGTCATGATGGAACGCTATCAAGAAAATATGATGAAACTGCACAGGAAATTAAGAGTGGAGGAAAACTGCCGTGTGGAGCAAAAGGAGAAACTTTCCAAAGTCGAAGAAAAGATGAGCCATACAATAAAAGAGCTGGAGACCTACAGAAAGAGAGCCCAATATCTTGAAGAACAATTGCAGAGTACCATTCGTTCCTGTCTGGGGAAGATTATTTCCTCCGAGAAAGAAGCACATGCTAGTGAGTTGGCAGCTCGGATTGCTGAAAGAAACCTCAGTTATTTCAGGAAACAAAATGCACGCAACAGACAGAAATTAACTGAGAAGGAGCTTAGATTTGAACTTGTAGAAAAAGATCCCTATGATGCACTGGATGTTTCCAACTCAGCAATGGGCAGAAAGCCTTCTCCAAATGGGCCCTCACCAATAGGTCACCCTTCATCTGAAAGGAGACCTCCTCATTTTGAAAAGAGTGGTCCACTCACACTCTCACCTTTCACTCCAGTGGGAGGAGGAAGAGGGTCAAGGGGCCCTGGAGAATCCTCTGGACCATGCGACTAGCAGTAAAGGAAGAGAATCCAGCTGTCATAAGTTCACTGATTTTCAGAGAGCACCTTCTCAGACCGGGCCCCTCTCTCCTCCAGGGGAACAGGCCAGCAGGCTGATGATCCCTCCTCCAGGCCAACCATATTCTTCTGATGCACGTCTTCCTCTACAAAGGCAAGATAGGTTTTACTCAAATTGTGGTAGAGCATCGGGACCAGCAGAACACAGAATTCCTAATATGCCTCCTTTGGACTCTGATGTGCCTGATTCACCTCTCCATTCAGAAAACCAAGCAACTGGCTCTGGTTCTGTGTTGGCACCTTTCCCTCCAGTCAGAGGTGCCTTGTTTCCAGTTGACCCAAGGAGTCAGTTCATGAGAAGAGGACCTTTTTTTTCCTCCACCTCTCCCAGGAAACTTGTCTGGGAACCTGGAGATTATTTTCCACCTGACCCGCCACCCACTCCATTTCCAATGCGAAGTGTCTATGCAGGGAGGGGGTTTTCCTCACAAAATCTTCCCCCAAGAGCTGGAATTCAGCCCTCTTCACCCCCATTCTGAAAGTACAAGTGAGTTGCCTGAAGGGTTCCTTCCACCTGCAAATGAGCCTGTTACTCAACATCCAGAACCAAACAAGAAACCTCATGCTGTTGCTCTCTCTTCAAATGTAATTTGACTTATCTCTCATTTTTAGTTTTTAAGTAACTGCTTTTAGTTCAGTAATTGACTATACTTTGGCTCCAATTGAAGCTCAATGAGACAATAACTCTTAAGATAGTATTTTGTAAATAAAGATGGTTTACGTAAGAATCTTATGAGTAAATTATTCCTATTTTATGTTACTCCAGAGAACGGCATTTAATCTGATGAAGCCACTCTTACATAAACAAGAATGGGAGTTCTAGGTCCTTGTAATCTAGCTGATGGAAATATCTTTTAAACTCCCAACAAAGAAGTGTATTTAGTATGACTGTAGCAATTGTAAAGTGACTTTAGGCTTAATGAAAAAGTGTCACTGATTTAGAGACTGGTTGGGCATTTCAGCTAGTTTTTCCATATCAGAATAACTAGAGCATGGGAGGACTAAAGGAGAGAACACAACTAAACATGTCAACGAAACAGGAGATCTCAACTACAAAGAAAAATGAAGACCTCTTTTTTATATTGGTTGCTTAAAACCTTACATAGCTCTTGAGATACCATATTTCCTACATAAGATTCAAGGGAGTTATGAACTCCCATTTTGACCCCATATACAGATTGCACAATCACATTGTTTACACATCCACGTTTTTACAAAATGCCATGTTAGTAACTGTTGTATTCTGCTACCTTTTCTAGCCTCTACGATCCCCCCTCTCCTGCCCTCCCATCTTCTCTCTCTATCCCGTCTGCTGTAATTTAACGTTTGGGAATTGGAAACCACACTTTAAACTCACTCTCCTCCCCTTTTTCCCTTCTGTCAAATTTCTCATTATCTTCTTCTATTTCTCCTCCTCCTCCTCCTCTTCCTCCTCCTCCTTATACCTTTAATTCATTCATCATACACTCATGCATTGGTTCATTCATTCCTTTCACGTATGGTGTTGGGGATCCAACTCAGGACCTTTGAAAGTGTGAAGCCAGCACTCTAGTGCTGAGCCAAAACCCCAGCACCTGTCTTTTTGATTTTATGACTGTTTATATGAAATTCAGAATCGCATTCTGCTATGGTTCACTGATATGTGGATTGACCTAGTCCTTGTTTTCTGGGAGACTTTTGGAAAATGTACATGAATTATTAGGAGGTTGAAATGAAGAAACAAAGAGGAAATTCCCCAATTTCTTATTCTTAGATTCCATACTCTGACTCTGCCTACCTACTGTAAAAACTTTTAAACTCTTACTCCCCATTTCTATATCATTGCCAACAAGTGAACGTTCACTGCCCTACAACAAACCAGAGAACTCACATTGAACCATGTTTCCCCAGTAGAGACCAAGACACAATACTTATTAAAAAAATACCCTAGTTATGAATTAGTAGGTAAAGCTTTATTTGAGTGTTAAATGTGCTCTAATTATGTGTTTGGGTGTGTGTTGATGTGTGTGGTGTGTGGGTGTGTGTGCTTGTGTGTAAAACAAGCACTGAGGTGTAAAATAAATGCAGGATTGCAACGGCCTTCTTAAAAATAAGAAGCAACTTTATCACATTTGAAGCCCAGTGAAGAATCTGCCTGACACTTAACCTACAATTAATTGAAATGTGAAAACTTCAGGCCTAGAAAAACAAAGCCAACATACATACTGAATCTAATCAGTCTGTCTCACCTGTTTTCTAATCACTCCTTTAAATAAACCTAAATTGCCAGCATAAAACATCAGTTGTTCTAAACGAATGGACGGATGTCCCCCGTCATGGGCTGTGTAAAATACATGGAGGATCCGGCACTGCTTGTTTTCTAGAATGACTTCTGCCTGAGCTACTATTGGAGAATGGTTGCTGATATACTGCGGTTCTTATACCAGTAAACTGGAATGAAGGTAATTTCAGGCTGCAAAGGAATCAATTGATTTTACTAACTGGTTTTTGGAAAACACTGCCATGAAAAATTATCAATATGTTCATAAAGGCATCTACATGTCTCTTCACAAGGGTTTTACTCAATGGGGGAGGTGGTGAGGTCTGGATATAACTGAACTCTCCATGAGTAGGTAGAACAATATAATGGGAATCAGAGTGCACATTCCGGTTTGAACTCAATCTAGGTAACATGGATTCATCTCTGTGTAATAGGCCTGCTTCTGGAAAACACAATGTAGAGCTCCAAAAGCAGAACGATTCTTTCAGAATACCATGTTATGTTTGTAAATAGAAAGACAGATAGATATACAGGAATCAAAAATCTGAAAACGGTCCGGAAGTGTACATTTCAATAACTTACAATGTCAGTAGTGGGGGATTAATAGCAGATCAAGAAGACTGTGTCTGCATGCGAAATGGTTCAATTTTTGAAAGAGTTTTTTAAATGAAAATGGACAAAAAATTGAAAGGGTTACAGTAAGTGTTGAGGAGTGACTTGGCCAAAGGAGCACAGAGGTGAGAAAGAATTAAGTAGAGTTCAATAGAACCAGGTATAATTTCTGTACACATGACTCCATGAACAGGAGCAAAGGGGACACTTCAAGAAATCATAGGACTAAGGAGAGATCAGGATTAGGAGGGTTTGTACTAGTCTAGAAATGCTGACCTGAAAACCAATTAAGTTTTCAACTCCTTCTTTGGAGGAACATTAGCTGTGCCGTGCTTTTCAAAAATGACTTGTCATAACTGATTTATGCCCATGTTAGCAACTCTTCTGAAATTACTTTGAAAGTAGACTAATGTGAGAGTTTCTCTTTAGAGGTAATTCAAGTTACTTGCATAGGAAGTGGCAGCAGGTCTGGGGATGTTGTAGCTCAGTGGCAGTGACCTTGCCTAGCTTGGGGCTGGCCTGCCATGGACTTTCACCCCAAACACTTGCAAGAAAAGAAAAGGGAGGGAAGGGAGAGAGAAAGTTGGAAGGGAGGAAGGCAAAGCTGGAGGGATGCGGGGAGGTAGAAAAGAAGGAAGAAGAAAAGGAGAAAACCCAGGAAGGGAGGAAGGAAGCAAGGAAGGTAGGAAATAGGGAGAGCACAAGGGCAGGGAAAGGACTGAGTCACTCAAACAAAAGGCAAGGGACACAAAGACCAATAGAGGCCATAAAAGCTGTTTGAACAGTTTAGTCAGCTTTAGAATTTGAGTGACATCAAACTGAATGTTATTATGACTGGATGGAATCTTCCTACTAACCCCGCCTTGGCCTGGCCTAAACCAAATCAAGGGGTGGGTGGCTTGGAGAGGAATTCTCTCTGGCTGGAGTGGGAGGGACCTAAACCTGTGGCACATGAGGATGCACTGGGTAGGGAAGCGGACAAGACTCCCCTGATGGGCAGTTGAGCACAACAAGGCTCCTGGGAGCCTTTGATCATGGCTCCCACTGCCATACGCCCACCACCCACCATACGCTCAGCCCCCGAAGGGGATCACAGTGGTCTGCTCCGTTGCCTGGTGCAGGTTGGAGTTCCTGACCAAACACCTGAGTGTCCACAGCCTGTGTTGGCCTGCCTGGGCAGGCAGTGGTTGTGGTGGCAAGAGCCAAAGCTGTCTTGGCGTGATGGAGGAGCCAAGGGCTGCCTCTCAGCCATCCTAGTGGGTGGTTCTGGAAGAAGCACCCAGGGTTTTGGCAGTATTGTCCGAAGACATGAAGCCAGGCCATCTTCCTTATGGCTTTCCTTGGGAGTTGGTGATGTGTACAGCTCTTGGATTTTTTGCTGTTCTCTCACTTTTCTGGACAGGTTTTCAGTCGCTTCGTAGCAGGCTTTACGTGGGAAGAGAAAAAAGGCTGGCTCTAAATCTTGCTGGACTTATTGAGGCAAAATGTGGACTTCTTGAAAAAGTGAGCCTTGTTGAAAAAGAACATGAAGGCTTAGAATCATCTTTAAAGGATTGCAGGTTTGAGAAGGGTTCAAGAGAAGCACAACAGCTGGAGGCAGCCGACGAAAAGCTGCACAGGCCCGAATCCAGCCATGGCGTTGAAATGCTCTTTCTAGAAGAAGAGCTCAAAGCACAGAAGGCTCAACATGGTCAACAGGATGAAACGATGGCGCATCTATCAAGAAGGATACAGTCCCTCCAAGGTGAATCTGAATCCCTCAGATCACAAATAGCTGAAGCTAAAACAAACTGGAGACTCTTTCAAGGGAATGAGGAAGAACTGAAGCTGGCAATCAAAGAGGTTTTGAATGAAGGATCCCTACTTCCGCCAACGCAGAGACCAACAATACAAGGAGAAGCTGAAGCACAGAGGCAACAAGGAGGTGTCCAATATAAAGCAAAAATCATATTAGAGGACTCTAAAGTAGCTGGAGAACAAGTTCTAAGGGACACAGAAAATCACATGGAGTCTCTGAGTGAATGCTTGCTGAAGATGAAGGATAGATCTTCTCCAAGCCTGGGAGCCCAAAGGGATGGTGGTCACCTGGAACTGGGAAAGACGAGTGAACCCGAAATTGGTGCTCACTTGGAGGATGAGTCCAAAGGAGCTTTGAGGAACCTGGTTTATGGTGATAAGCTAAAGGCCTCCTTAGAAATCTTGGAAGGAGGAAGAAATCAAAAATGTACTTTCTCATCTGAAGTGGAGAAAACCACGGAAGACCTTACAGAACACCTTAAAAGTCTGCAGACTGAACAGGCATCCTTGCAGTCAGAAAATGCACAGCTGCAAAGTGAGAATGAGACCCTACAGAAGAACTTTAAAGTCATGATGGAACGCTATCAAGAAAATATGATGAAACTGCACAGGAAATGAAGAGTGGAGGAAAACTGCCGTGTGGAGCAAAAGGAGAAACTTTCCAAAGTCGAAGAAAAGATGAGCCATACAATAAAAGAGCTGGAGACCTACAGAAAGAGAGCCCAATATCTTGAAGAACAATTGCAGAGTACCATTCGTTCCTGTCTGGGGAAGATTATTTCCTCCGAGAAAGAAGCAGATGCTAGTGAGTTGGCAGCTCGGATTGCTGAAAGAAACCTCAGTTATTTCAGGAAACAAAATGCACGCAACAGACAGAAATTAACTGAGAAGGAGCTTAGATTTGAACTTGTAGAAAAAGATCCCTATGATGCACTGGATGTTTCCAACTCAGCAATGGGCAGAAAGCCTTCTCCAAATGGGCCCTCACCAATAGGTCACCCTTCATCTGAAAGGAGACCTCCTCATTTTGAAAAGAGTGGTCCACTCACACTCTCACCTTTCACTCCAGTGGGAGGAGGAAGAGGGTCAAGGGGCCCTGGAGAATCCTCTGGACCATGCGACTAGCAGTAAAGGAAGAGAATCCAGCTGTCATAAGTTCACTGATTTTCAGAGAGCACCTTCTCAGACCGGGCCCCTCTCTCCTCCAGGGGAACAGGCCAGCAGGCTGATGATCCCTCCTCCAGGCCAACCATATTCTTCTGATGCACGTCTTCCTCTACAAAGGCAAGATAGGTTTTACTCAAATTGTGGTAGAGCATCGGGACCAGCAGAACACAGAATTCCTAATATGCCTCCTTTGGACTCTGATGTGCCTGATTCACCTCTCCATTCAGAAAACCAAGCAACTGGCTCTGGTTCTGTGTTGGCACCTTTCCCTCCAGTCAGAGGTGCCTTGTTTCCAGTTGACCCAAGGAGTCAGTTCATGAGAAGAGGACCTTTTTTTTCCTCCACCTCTCCCAGGAAACTTGTCTGGGAACCTGGAGATTATTTTCCACCTGACCCGCCACCCACTCCATTTCCAATGCGAAGTGTCTATGCAGGGAGGGGGTTTTCCTCACAAAATCTTCCCCCAAGAGCTGGAATTCAGCCCTCTTCACCCCCATTCTGAAAGTACAAGTGAGTTGCCTGAAGGGTTCCTTCCACCTGCAAATGAGCCTGTTACTCAACATCCAGAACCAAACAAGAAACCTCATGCTGTTGCTCTCTCTTCAAATGTAATTTGACTTATCTCTCATTTTTAGTTTTTAAGTAACTGCTTTTAGTTCAGTAATTGACTATACTTTGGCTCCAATTGAAGCTCAATGAGACAATAACTCTTAAGATAGTATTTTGTAAATAAAGATGGTTTACGTAAGAATCTTATGAGTAAATTATTCCTATTTTATGTTATTCCAGAGAACGGCATTTAATCTGATGAAGCCACTCTTACATAAACAAGAATGGGAGTTCTAGGTCCTTGTAATCTAGCTGATGGAAATATCTTTTAAACTCCCAACAAAGAAGTGTATTTAGTATGACTGTAGCAATTGTAAAGTGACTTTAGGCTTAATGAAAAAGTGTCACTGATTTAGAGACTGGTTGGGCATTTCAGCTAGTTTTTCCATATCAGAATAACTAGAGCATGGGAGGACTAAAGGAGAGAACACAACTAAACATGTCAACGAAACAGGAGATCTCAACTACAAAGAAAAATGAAGACCTCTTTTTTATATTGGTTGCTTAAAACCTTACATAGCTCTTGAGATACCATATTTCCTACATAAGATTCAAGGGAGTTATGAACTCCCATTTTGACCCCATATACAGATTGCACAATCACATTGTTTACACATCCACGTTTTTACAAAATGCCATGTTAGTAACTGTTGTATTCTGCTACCTTTTCTAGCCTCTACGATCCCCCCTCTCCTGCCCTCCCATCTTCTCTCTCTATCCCGTCTGCTGTAATTTAACGTTTGGGAATTGGAAACCACACTTTAAACTCACTCTCCTCCCCTTTTTCCCTTCTGTCAAATTTCTCATTATCTTCTTCTATTTCTCCTCCTCCTCCTCCTCTTCCTCCTCCTCCTTATACCTTTAATTCATTCATCATACACTCATGCATTGGTTCATTCATTCCTTTCACGTATGGTGTTGGGGATCCAACTCAGGACCTTTGAAAGTGTGAAGCCAGCACTCTAGTGCTGAGCCAAAACCCCAGCACCTGTCTTTTTGATTTTATGACTGTTTATATGAAATTCAGAATCGCATTCTGCTATGGTTCACTGATATGTGGATTGACCTAGTCCTTGTTTTCTGGGAGACTTTTGGAAAATGTACATGAATTATTAGGAGGTTGAAATGAAGAAACAAAGAGGAAATTCCCCAATTTCTTATTCTTAGATTCCATACTCTGACTCTGCCTACCTACTGTAAAAACTTTTAAACTCTTACTCCCCATTTCTATATCATTGCCAACAAGTGAACGTTCACTGCCCTACAACAAACCAGAGAACTCACATTGAACCATGTTTCCCCAGTAGAGACCAAGACACAATACTTATTAAAAAAATACCCTAGTTATGAATTAGTAGGTAAAGCTTTATTTGAGTGTTAAATGTGCTCTAATTATGTGTTTGGGTGTGTGTTGATGTGTGTGGTGTGTGGGTGTGTGTGCTTGTGTGTAAAACAAGCACTGAGGTGTAAAATAAATGCAGGATTGCAACGGCCTTCTTAAAAATAAGAAGCAACTTTATCACATTTGAAGCCCAGTGAAGAATCTGCCTGACACTTAACCTACAATTAATTGAAATGTGAAAACTTCAGGCCTAGAAAAACAAAGCCAACATACATACTGAATCTAATCAGTCTGTCTCACCTGTTTTCTAATCACTCCTTTAAATAAACCTAAATTGCCAGCATAAAACATCAGTTGTTCTAAACGAATGGACGGATGTCCCCCGTCATGGGCTGTGTAAAATACATGGAGGATCCGGCACTGCTTGTTTTCTGGAATGACTTCTGCCTGAGCTACTATTGGAGAATGGTTGCTGATATACTGCGGTTCTTATACCAGTAAACTGGAATGAAGGTAATTTCAGGCTGCAAAGGAATCAATTGATTTTACTAACTGGTTTTTGGAAAACACTGCCATGAAAAATTATCAATATGTTCATAAAGGCATCTACATGTCTCTTCACAAGGGTTTTACTCAATGGGGGAGGTGGTGAGGTCTGGATATAACTGAACTCTCCATGAGTAGGTAGAACAATATAATGGGAATCAGAGTGCACATTCCGGTTTGAACTCAATCTAGGTAACATGGATTCATCTCTGTGTAATAGGCCTGCTTCTGGAAAACACAATGTAGAGCTCCAAAAGCAGAACGATTCTTTCAGAATACCATGTTATGTTTGTAAATAGATAGACAGATAGATATACAGGAATCAAAAATCTGAAAACGGTCCGGAAGTGTACATTTCAATAACTTACAATGTCAGTAGTGGGGGATTAATAGCAGATCAAGAAGACTGTGTCTGCATGCGAAATGGTTCAATTTTTGAGTTTTTTAAATGAAAATGGACAAAAAATTGAAAGGGTTACAGTAAGTGTTGAGGAGTGACTTGGCCAACGGAGCACAGAGGTGAGAAAGAATTAAGTAGAGTTCAATAGAACCAGGTATAATTTCTGTACACATGACTCCATGAACAGGAGCAAAGGGGACACTTCAAGAAATCATAGGACTAAGGAGAGATCAGGATTAGGAGGGTTTGTACTAGTCTAGAAATGCTGACCTGAAAACCAATTAAGTTTTCCACTCCTTCTTTGGAGGAACATTAGCTGTGCCGTGCTTTTCAAAAATGACTTGTCATAACTGATTTATGCCCATGTTAGCAACTCTTCTGAAATTACTTTGAAAGTAGACTAATGTGAGAGTTTCTCTTTAGAGGTAATTCAAGTTACTTGCATAGGAAGTGGCAGCAGGTCTGGGGATGTTGTAGCTCAGTGGCAGTGACCTTGCCTAGCTTGGGGCTGGCCTGCCATGGACTTTCACCCCAAACACTTGCAAGAAAAGAAAAGGGAGGGAAGGGAGAGAGAAAGTTGGAAGGGAGGAAGGCAAAGTTGGAGGGATGCAGGGAGGTAGAAAAGAAGGAAGAAGAAAAGGAGAAAACCCAGGAAGGGAGGAAGGAAGCAAGGAAGGTAGGAAATAGGGAGAGCACAAGGGCAGGGAAAGGACTGAGTCACTCAAACAAAAGGCAAGGGACACAAAGACCAATAGAGGCCATAAGAGCTGTTTGAACAGTTTAGTCAGCTTTAGAATTTGAGTGACATCAAACTGAATGTTATTATGACTGGATGGAATCTTCCTACTAACCCCGCCTTGGCCTGGCCTAAACCAAATCAAGGGGTGGGTGGCATGGAGAGGAATTCTCTCTGGCTGGAGTGGGAGGGACCTAAACCTGTGGCACATGAGGATGCACTGGGTAGGGAAGCGGACAAGACTCCCCTGATGGGCAGTTGAGCACAACAAGGCTCCTGGGAGCCTTTGATCATGGCTCCCACCGCCATACGCCCACCACCCACCATACGCTCAGCCCCCGAAGGGGATCACAGTGGTCTGCTCCGTTGCCTGGTGCAGGTTGGAGTTCCTGACCAAACACCTGAGTGTCCACAGCCTGTGTTGGCCTGCCTGGGCAGGCTGTGGTTGTGGTGGCAAGAGCCAAAGCTGTCTTGGCGTGATGGAGGAGCCAAGGGCTGCCTCTCAGCCATCCTAGTGGGTGGTTCTGGAAGAAGCACCCAGGGTTGTGGCAGCATTGTCCGAAGACATGAAGCCAGGCCATCTTCCTTATGGCTTTCCTTGGGAGTTGGTGATGTGTACAGCTCTTGGATTTTTTGCTGTTCTCTCACTTTTCTGGAGAGGTTTTCAGTCGCTTCGTAGCAGGCTTTACGTGGGAAGAGAAAAAAGGCTGGCTCTAAATCTTGCTGGACTTATTGAGGCAAAACGTGGACTTCTTGAAAAAGTGAGCCTTGTTGAAAAAGAACATGAAGGCTTAGAATCATCTTTAAAGGATTGCAGGTTTGAGAAGGGTTCAAGAGAAGCACAACAGCTGGAGGCAGCCGACGAAAAGCTGCACAGGCCCGAATCCAGCCATGGCGTTGAAATGCTCTTTCTAGAAGAAGAGCTCAAAGCACAGAAGGCTCAACATGGTCAACAGGATGAAACGATGGCGCATCTATCAAGAAGGATACAGTCCCTCCAAGGTGAATCTGAATCCCTCAGATCACAAATAGCTGAAGCTAAAACAAACTGGAGACTCTTTCAAGGGAATGAGGAAGAACTGAAGCTGGCAATCAAAGAGGTTTTGAATGAAGGATCCCTACTTCCGCCAACGCAGAGACCAACAATACAAGGAGAAGCTGAAGCACAGAGGCAACAAGGAGGTGTCCAATATAAAGCAAAAATCATATTAGAGGACTCTAAAGTAGCTGGAGAACAAGTTCTAAGGGACACAGAAAATCACATGGAGTCTCTGAGTGAATGCTTGCTGAAGATGAAGGATAGATCTTCTCCAAGCCTGGGAGCCCAAAGGGATGGTGGTCACCTGGAACTGGGAAAGACGAGTGAACCCGAAATTGGTGCTCACTTGGAGGATGAGTCCAAAGGAGCTTTGAGGAACCTGGTTTATGGTGATAAGCTAAAGGCCTCCTTAGAAATCTTGGAAGGAGGAAGAAATCAAAAATGTACTTTCTCATCTGAAGTGGAGAAAACCACGGAAGACCTTACAGAACACCTTAAAAGTCTGCAGACTGAACAGGCATCCTTGCAGTCAGAAAATGCACAGCTGCAAAGTGAGAATGAGACCCTACAGAAGAACTTTAAAGTCATGATGGAACGCTATCAAGAAAATATGATGAAACTGCACAGGAAATTAAGAGTGGAGGAAAACTGCCGTGTGGAGCAAAAGGAGAAACTTTCCAAAGTCGAAGAAAAGATGAGCCATACAATAAAAGAGCTGGAGACCTACAGAAAGAGAGCCCAATATCTTGAAGAACAATTGCAGAGTACCATTCGTTCCTGTCTGGGGAAGATTATTTCCTCCGAGAAAGAAGCACATGCTAGTGAGTTGGCAGCTCGGATTGCTGAAAGAAACCTCAGTTATTTCAGGAAACAAAATGCACGCAACAGACAGAAATTAACTGAGAAGGAGCTTAGATTTGAACTTGTAGAAAAAGATCCCTATGATGCACTGGATGTTTCCAACTCAGCAATGGGCAGAAAGCCTTCTCCAAATGGGCCCTCACCAATAGGTCACCCTTCATCTGAAAGGAGACCTCCTCATTTTGAAAAGAGTGGTCCACTCACACTCTCACCTTTCACTCCAGTGGGAGGAGGAAGAGGGTCAAGGGGCCCTGGAGAATCCTCTGGACCATGCGACTAGCAGTAAAGGAAGAGAATCCAGCTGTCATAAGTTCACTGATTTTCAGAGAGCACCTTCTCAGACCGGGCCCCTCTCTCCTCCAGGGGAACAGGCCAGCAGGCTGATGATCCCTCCTCCAGGCCAACCATATTCTTCTGATGCACGTCTTCCTCTACAAAGGCAAGATAGGTTTTACTCAAATTGTGGTAGAGCATCGGGACCAGCAGAACACAGAATTCCTAATATGCCTCCTTTGGACTCTGATGTGCCTGATTCACCTCTCCATGCTGAAAACCAAGCAACTGGCTCTGGGCTCTTTGTTGGCACCTTTCCCTCCAGTCAGAGGTGCCTTGTTTCCAGTTGACCCAAGGAGTCAGTTCATGAGAAGAGGACCTTTTTTTTCCTCCACCTCTCCCAGGAAACTTGTCTGGGAACCTGGAGATTATTTTCCACCTGACCCGCCACCCACTCCATTTCCAATGCGAAGTGTCTATGCAGGGAGGGGGTTTTCCTCACAAAATCTTCCCCCAAAGCTGGAATTCAGCCCTCTTCACCCCCATTCTGAAAGTACAAGTGAGTTGCCTGAAGGGTTCCTTCCACCTGCAAATGAGCCTGTTACTCAACATCCAGAACCAAACAAGAAACCTCATGCTGTTGCTCTCTCTTCAAATGTAATTTGACTTATCTCTCATTTTTAGTTTTTAAGTAACTGCTTTTAGTTCAGTAATTGACTATACTTTGGCTCCAATTGAAGCTCAATGAGACAATAACTCTTAAGATAGTATTTTGTAAATAAAGATGGTTTACGTAAGAATCTTATGAGTAAATTATTCCTATTTTATGTTATTCCAGAGAACGGCATTTAATCTGATGAAGCCACTCTTACATAAACAAGAATGGGAGTTCTAGGTCCTTGTAATCTAGCTGATGGAAATATCTTTTAAACTCCCAACAAAGAAGTGTATTTAGTATGACTGTAGCAATTGTAAAGTGACTTTAGGCTTAATGAAAAAGTGTCACTGATTTAGAGACTGGTTGGGCATTTCAGCTAGTTTTTCCATATCAGAATAACTAGAGCATGGGAGGACTAAAGGAGAGAACACAACTAAACATGTCAAGGAAACAGGAGATCTCAACTACAAAGAAAAATGAAGACCTCTTTTTTATATTGGTTGCTTAAAACCTTACATAGCTCTTGAGATACCATATTTCCTACATAAGATTCAAGGGAGTTATGAACTCCCATTTTGACCCCATATACAGATTGCACAATCACATTGTTTACACATCCACGTTTTTACAAAATGCCATGTTAGTAACTGTTGTATTCTGCTACCTTTTCTAGCCTCTACTATCCCCCCTCTCCTGCCCTCCCATCTTCTCTCTCTATCCCGTCTGCTGTAATTTAATATTTGGGAATTGGAAACCACACTTTAAACTCACTCTCCTCCCCTTTTTCCCTTCTGTCAAATTTCTCATCATCTTCTTCTATTTCTCCTCCTCCTCCTCCTCTTCCTCCTCCTCCTTATACCTTTAATTCATTCATCATACACTCATGCATTGGTTCATTCATTCCTTTCACGTATGGTGTTGGGGATCCAACTCAGGACCTTTGAAAGTGTGAAGCCAGCACTCTAGTGCTGAGCCAAAACCCCAGCACCTGTCTTTTTGATTTTATGACTGTTTATATGAAATTCAGAATCGCATTCTGCTATGGTTCACTGATATGTGGATTGACCTAGTCCTTGTTTTCTGGGAGACTTTGGAAAATATACATGAATTAATAGGAGGTTGAAATGAAGAAACAAAGAGGAAATGCCCCAATTTCTTATTCTTAGATTCCATACTCTGACTCTGCCTACCTACTGTAAAAACTTTTAAACCCTTACTCCCCATTTCTATATCATTGCCAACAAGTGAACGTTCACTGCCCTACAACAAACCAGAGAACTCACATTGAACCATGTTTCCCCAGTAGAGACCAAGACACAATACTTATTAAAAAAATACCCTAGTTATGAGTTAGTAGGTAAAGCTTTATTTGAGTGTTAAATGTGCTCTAATTATGTGTTTGTGTGTGTGTTGATGTGTGTGGTGTGTGGGTGTGTGTGCTTGTGTGTAAAACAAGCACTGAGGTGTAAAATAAATGCAGGATTGCAACGGCCTTCTTAAAAATAAGAAGCAACTTTATCACATTTGAAGCCCAGTGAAGAATCTGCCTGATACTTAACCTACAATTAATTGAAATGTGAAAACTTCAGGCCTAGAAAAACAAAGCCAACATACATACTGAATCTAATCAGTCTGTCTCACCTGTTTTCTAATCACTCCTTTAAATAAACCTAAATTGCCAGCATAAAACATCAGTTGTTCTAAACGAATGGACGGATGTCCCCCGTCACGGGCTATGTAAAATACATGGAGGATCCGGCACTGCTTGTTTTCTAGAATGACTTCTGCCTGAACTACTATTGGAGAATGGTTGCTGATATACTGCGGTTCTTATACCAGTAAACTGGAATGAAGGTAATTTCAGGCTGCAAAGGAATCAATTGATTTTACTAACTGGTTTTTGGAAAACACTGCCATGAAAAATTATCATTATGTTCATAAAGGCATCTACATGTCTCTTCACAAGGGTTTTACTCAATGGGGGAGGTGGTGAGGTCTGGATATAACTGAACTCTCCATGAGTAGGTAGAACAATATAATGGGAATCAGAGTGCACATTCCGGTTTGAACTCAATCTAGGTAACATGGATTCATCTCTGTGTAATAGGCCTGCTTCTGGAAAACACAATGTAGAGCTCCAAAAGCAGAACGATTCTTTCAGAATACCATGTTATGTTTGTAAATAGATAGACAGATAGATATACAGGAATCAAAAATCTGAAAACGGTCCGGAAGTGTACATTTCAATAACTTACAATGTCAGTAGTGGGGGATTAATAGCAGATCAAGAAGACTGTGTCTGCATGCGAAATGGTTCAATTTTTGAGTTTTTTAAATGAAAATGGACAAAAAATTGAAAGGGTTACAGTAAGTGTTGAGGAGTGACTTGGCCAACGGAGCACAGAGGTGAGAAAGAATTAAGTAGAGTTCAATAGAACCAGGTATAATTTCTGTACACATGACTCCATGAACAGGAGCAAAGGGGACACTTCAAGAAATCATAGGACTAAGGAGAGATCAGGATTAGGAGGGTTTGTACTAGTCTAGAAATGCTGACCTGAAAACCAATTAAGTTTTCAACTCCTTCTTTGGAGGAACATTAGCTGTGCCGTGCTTTTCAAAAATGACTTGTCATAACTGATTTATGCCCATGTTAGCAACTCTTCTGAAATTACTTTGAAAGTAGACTAATGTGAGAGTTTCTCTTTAGAGGTAATTCAAGTTACTTGCATAGGAAGTGGCAGCAGGTCTGGGGATGTTGTAGCTCAGTGGCAGTGACCTTGCCTAGCTTGGGGCTGGCCTGCCATGGACTTTCACCCCAAACACTTGCAAGAAAAGAAAAGGGAGGGAAGGGAGAGAGAAAGTTGGAAGGGAGGAAGGCAAAGTTGGAGGGATGCAGGGAGGTAGAAAAGAAGGAAGAAGAAAAGGAGAAAACCCAGGAAGGGAGGAAGGAAGCAAGGAAGGTAGGAAATAGGGAGAGCACAAGGGCAGGGAAAGGACTGAGTCACTCAAACAAAAGGCAAGGGACACAAAGACCAATAGAGGCCATAAGAGTTGTTTGAACAGTTTAGTCAGCTTTAGAATTTGAGTGACATCAAACTGAATGTTATTATGACTGGATGGAATCTTCCTACTAACCCCGCCTTGGCCTGGCCTAAACCAAATCAAGGGGTGGGTGGCATGGAGAGGAATTCTCTCTGGCTGGAGTGGGAGGGACCTAAACCTGTGGCACATGAGGATGCACTGGGTAGGGAAGCGGACAAGACTCCCCTGATGGGCAGTTGAGCACAACAAGGCTCCTGGGAGCCTTTGATCATGGCTCCCACCGCCATACGCCCACCACCCACCATACGCTCAGCCCCCGAAGGGGATCACAGTGGTCTGCTCCGTTGCCTGGTGCAGGTTGGAGTTCCTGACCAAACACCTGAGTGTCCACAGCCTGTGTTGGCCTGCCTGGGCAGGCTGTGGTTGTGGTGGCAAGAGCCAAAGCTGTCTTGGCGTGATGGAGGAGCCAAGGGCTGCCTCTCAGCCATCCTAGTGGGTGGTTCTGGAAGAAGCACCCAGGGTTGTGGCAGCATTGTCCGAAGACATGAAGCCAGGCCATCTTCCTTATGGCTTTCCTTGGGAGTTGGTGATGTGTACAGCTCTTGGATTTTTTGCTGTTCTCTCACTTTTCTGGAGAGGTTTTCAGTCGCTTCGTAGCAGGCTTTACGTGATAAGAGAAAAAAGGCTGGCTCTAAATCTTGCTGGACTTATTGAGGCAAAATGTGGACTTCTTGAAAAAGTGAGCCTTGTTGAAAAAGAACATGAAGGCTTAGAATCATCTTTAAAGGATTGCAGGTTTGAGAAGGGTTCAAGAGAAGCACAACAGCTGGAGGCAGCCGACGAAAAGCTGCACAGGCCCGAATCCAGCCATGGCGTTGAAATGCTCTTTCTAGAAGAAGAGCTCAAAGCACAGAAGGCTCAACATGGTCAACAGGATGAAACGATGGCGCATCTATCAAGAAGGATACAGTCCCTCCAAGGTGAATCTGAATCCCTCAGATCACAAATAGCTGAAGCTAAAACAAACTGGAGACTCTTTCAAGGGAATGAGGAAGAACTGAAGCTGGCAATCAAAGAGGTTTTGAATGAAGGATCCCTACTTCCGCCAACGCAGAGACCAACAATACAAGGAGAAGCTGAAGCACAGAGGCAACAAGGAGGTGTCCAATATAAAGCAAAAATCATATTAGAGGACTCTAAAGTAGCTGGAGAACAAGTTCTAAGGGACACAGAAAATCACATGGAGTCTCTGAGTGAATGCTTGCTGAAGATGAAGGATAGATCTTCTCCAAGCCTGGGAGCCCAAAGGGATGGTGGTCACCTGGAACTGGGAAAGACGAGTGAACCCGAAATTGGTGCTCACTTGGAGGATGAGTCCAAAGGAGCTTTGAGGAACCTGGTTTATGGTGATAAGCTAAAGGCCTCCTTAGAAATCTTGGAAGGAGGAAGAAATCAAAAATGTACTTTCTCATCTGAAGTGGAGAAAACCACGGAAGACCTTACAGAACACCTTAAAAGTCTGCAGACTGAACAGGCATCCTTGCAGTCAGAAAATGCACAGCTGCAAAGTGAGAATGAGACCCTACAGAAGAACTTTAAAGTCATGATGGAACGCTATCAAGAAAATATGATGAAACTGCACAGGAAATTAAGAGTGGAGGAAAACTGCCGTGTGGAGCAAAAGGAGAAACTTTCCAAAGTCGAAGAAAAGATGAGCCATACAATAAAAGAGCTGGAGACCTACAGAAAGAGAGCCCAATATCTTGAAGAACAATTGCAGAGTACCATTCGTTCCTGTCTGGGGAAGATTATTTCCTCCGAGAAAGAAGCACATGCTAGTGAGTTGGCAGCTCGGATTGCTGAAAGAAACCTCAGTTATTTCAGGAAACAAAATGCACGCAACAGACAGAAATTAACTGAGAAGGAGCTTAGATTTGAACTTGTAGAAAAAGATCCCTATGATGCACTGGATGTTTCCAACTCAGCAATGGGCAGAAAGCCTTCTCCAAATGGGCCCTCACCAATAGGTCACCCTTCATCTGAAAGGAGACCTCCTCATTTTGAAAAGAGTGGTCCACTCACACTCTCACCTTTCACTCCAGTGGGAGGAGGAAGAGGGTCAAGGGGCCCTGGAGAATCCTCTGGACCATGCGACTAGCAGTAAAGGAAGAGAATCCAGCTGTCATAAGTTCACTGATTTTCAGAGAGCACCTTCTCAGACCGGGCCCCTCTCTCCTCCAGGGGAACAGGCCAGCAGGCTGATGATCCCTCCTCCAGGCCAACCATATTCTTCTGATGCACGTCTTCCTCTACAAAGGCAAGATAGGTTTTACTCAAATTGTGGTAGAGCATCGGGACCAGCAGAACACAGAATTCCTAATATGCCTCCTTTGGACTCTGATGTGCCTGATTCACCTCTCCATGCTGAAAACCAAGCAACTGGCTCTGGCTCTTTGTTGGCACCTTTCCCTCCAGTCAGAGGTGCCTTGTTTCCAGTTGACCCAAGGAGTCAGTTCATGAGAAGAGGACCTTTTTTTTCCTCCACCTCTCCCAGGAAAGTTGTCTGGGAACCTGGAGATTATTTTCCACCTGACCCGCCACCCACTCCATTTCCAATGCGAAGTGTCTATGCAGGGAGGGGGTTTTCCTCACAAAATCTTCCCCCAAAGCTGGAATTCAGCCCTCTTCACCCCCATTCTGAAAGTACAAGTGAGTTGCCTGAAGGGTTCCTTCCACCTGCAAATGAGCCTGTTACTCAACATCCAGAACCAAACAAGAAACCTCATGCTGTTGCTCTCTCTTCAAATGTAATTTGACTTATCTCTCATTTTTAGTTTTTAAGTAACTGCTTTTAGTTCAGTAATTGACTATACTTTGGCTCCAATTGAAGCTCAATGAGACAATAACTCTTAAGATAGTATTTTGTAAATAAAGATGGTTTACGTAAGAATCTTATGAGTAAATTATTCCTATTTTATGTTATTCCAGAGAACGGCATTTAATCTGATGAAGCCACTCTTACATAAACAAGAATGGGAGTTCTAGGTCCTTGTAATCTAGCTGATGGAAATATCTTTTAAACTCCCAACAAAGAAGTGTATTTAGTATGACTGTAGCAATTGTAAAGTGACTTTAGGCTTAATGAAAAAGTGTCACTGATTTAGAGACTGGTTGGGCATTTCAGCTAGTTTTTCCATATCAGAATAACTAGAGCATGGGAGGACTAAAGGAGAGAACACAACTAAACATGTCAAGGAAACAGGAGATCTCAACTACAAAGAAAAATGAAGACCTCTTTTTTATATTGGTTGCTTAAAACCTTACATAGCTCTTGAGATACCATATTTCCTACATAAGATTCAAGGGAGTTATGAACTCCCATTTTGACCCCATATACAGATTGCACAATCACATTGTTTACACATCCACGTTTTTACAAAATGCCATGTTAGTAACTGTTGTATTCTGCTACCTTTTCTAGCCTCTACTATCCCCCCTCTCCTGCCCTCCCATCTTCTCTCTCTATCCCGTCTGCTGTAATTTAATATTTGGGAATTGGAAACCACACTTTAAACTCACTCTCCTCCCCTTTTTCCCTTCTGTCAAATTTCTCATCATCTTCTTCTATTTCTCCTCCTCCTCCTCCTCTTCCTCCTCCTCCTTATACCTTTAATTCATTCATCATACACTCATGCATTGGTTCATTCATTCCTTTCACGTATGGTGTTGGGGATCCAACTCAGGACCTTTGAAAGTGTGAAGCCAGCACTCTAGTGCTGAGCCAAAACCCCAGCACCTGTCTTTTTGATTTTATGACTGTTTATATGAAATTCAGAATCGCATTCTGCTATGGTTCACTGATATGTGGATTGACCTAGTCCTTGTTTTCTGGGAGACTTTTGGAAAATATACATGAATTAATAGGAGGTTGAAATGAAGAAACAAAGAGGAAATGCCCCAATTTCTTATTCTTAGATTCCATACTCTGACTCTGCCTACCTACTGTAAAAACTTTTAAACCCTTACTCCCCATTTCTATATCATTGCCAACAAGTGAACGTTCACTGCCCTACAACAAACCAGAGAACTCACATTGAACCATGTTTCCCCAGTAGAGACCAAGACACAATACTTATTAAAAAAATACCCTAGTTATGAGTTAGTAGGTAAAGCTTTATTTGAGTGTTAAATGTGCTCTAATTATGTGTTTGTGTGTGTGTTGATGTGTGTGGTGTGTGGGTGTGTGTGCTTGTGTGTAAAACAAGCACTGAGGTGTAAAATAAATGCAGGATTGCAACGGCCTTCTTAAAAATAAGAAGCAACTTTATCACATTTGAAGCCCAGTGAAGAATCTGCCTGATACTTAACCTACAATTAATTGAAATGTGAAAACTTCAGGCCTAGAAAAACAAAGCCAACATACATACTGAATCTAATCAGTCTGTCTCACCTGTTTTCTAATCACTCCTTTAAATAAACCTAAATTGCCAGCATAAAACATCAGTTGTTCTAAACGAATGGACGGATGTCCCCCGTCACGGGCTATGTAAAATACATGGAGGATCCGGCACTGCTTGTTTTCTAGAATGACTTCTGCCTGAACTACTATTGGAGAATGGTTGCTGATATACTGCGGTTCTTATACCAGTAAACTGGAATGAAGGTAATTTCAGGCTGCAAAGGAATCAATTGATTTTACTAACTGGTTTTTGGAAAACACTGCCATGAAAAATTATCAATATGTTCATAAAGGCATCTACATGTCTCTTCACAAGGGTTTTACTCAATGGGGGAGGTGGTGAGGTCTGGATATAACTGAACTCTCCATGAGTAGGTAGAACAATATAATGGGAATCAGAGTGCACATTCCGGTTTGAACTCAATCTAGGTAACATGGATTCATCTCTGTGTAATAGGCCTGCTTCTGGAAAACACAATGTAGAGCTCCAAAAGCAGAACGATTCTTTCAGAATACCATGTTATGTTTGTAAATAGATAGACAGATAGATATACAGGAATCAAAAATCTGAAAACGGTCCGGAAGTGTACATTTCAATAACTTACAATGTCAGTAGTGGGGGATTAATAGCAGATCAAGAAGACTGTGTCTGCATGCGAAATGGTTCAATTTTTGAAAGAGTTTTTTAAATGAAAATGGACAAAAAATTGAAAGGGTTACAGTAAGTGTTGAGGAGTGACTTGGCCAACGGAGCACAGAGGTGAGAAGGAATTAAGTAGAGTTCAATAGAACCAGGTATAATTTCTGTACACATGACTCCATGAACAGTAGCAAAGGGGACACTTCAAGAAATCATAGGACTAAGGAGAGATCAGGATTAGGAGGGTTTGTACTAGTCTAGAAATGCTGACCTGAAAACCAATTAAGTTTTCAACTCCTTCTTTGGAGGAACATTAGCTGTGCCGTGCTTTTCAAAAATGACTTGTCATAACTGATTTATGCCCATGTTAGCAACTCTTCTGAAATTACTTTGAAAGTAGACTAATGTGAGAGTTTCTCTTTAGAGGTAATTCAAGTTACTTGCATAGGAAGTGGCAGCAGGTCTGGGGATGTTGTAGCTCAGTGGCAGTGACCTTGCCTAGCTTGGGGCTGGCCTGCCATGGACTTTCACCCCAAACACTTGCAAGAAAAGAAAAGGGAGGGAAGGGAGAGAGAAAGTTGGAAGGGAGGAAGGCAAAGTTGGAGGGATGCAGGGAGGTAGAAAAGAAGGAAGAAGAAAAGGAGAAAACCCAGGAAGGGAGGAAGGAAGCAAGGAAGGTAGGAAATAGGGAGAGCACAAGGGCAGGGAAAGGACTGAGTCACTCAAACAAAAGGCAAGGGACACAAAGACCAATAGAGGCCATAAGAGCTGTTTGAACAGTTTAGTCAGCTTTAGAATTTGAGTGACATCAAACTGAATGTTATTATGACTGGATGGAATCTTCCTACTAACCCCGCCTTGGCCTGGCCTAAACCAAATCAAGGGGTGGGTGGCATGGAGAGGAATTCTCTCTGGCTGGAGTGGGAGGGACCTAAACCTGTGGCACATGAGGATGCACTGGGTAGGGAAGCGGACAAGACTCCCCTGATGGGCAGTTGAGCACAACAAGGCTCCTGGGAGCCTTTGATCATGGCTCCCACCGCCATACGCCCACCACCCACCATACGCTCAGCCCCCGAAGGGGATCACAGTGGTCTGCTCCGTTGCCTGGTGCAGGTTGGAGTTCCTGACCAAACACCTGAGTGTCCACAGCCTGTGTTGGCCTGCCTGGGCAGGCTGTGGTTGTGGTGGCAAGAGCCAAAGCTGTCTTGGCGTGATGGAGGAGCCAAGGGCTGCCTCTCAGCCATCCTAGTGGGTGGTTCTGGAAGAAGCACCCAGGGTTGTGGCAGCATTGTCCGAAGACATGAAGCCAGGCCATCTTCCTTATGGCTTTCCTTGGGAGTTGGTGATGTGTACAGCTCTTGGATTTTTTGCTGTTCTCTCACTTTTCTGGAGAGGTTTTCAGTCGCTTCGTAGCAGGCTTTACGTGGGAAGAGAAAAAAGGCTGGCTCTAAATCTTGCTGGACTTATTGAGGCAAAACGTGGACTTCTTGAAAAAGTGAGCCTTGTTGAAAAAGAACATGAAGGCTTAGAATCATCTTTAAAGGATTGCAGGTTTGAGAAGGGTTCAAGAGAAGCACAACAGCTGGAGGCAGCCGACGAAAAGCTGCACAGGCCCGAATCCAGCCATGGCGTTGAAATGCTCTTTCTAGAAGAAGAGCTCAAAGCACAGAAGGCTCAACATGGTCAACAGGATGAAACGATGGCGCATCTATCAAGAAGGATACAGTCCCTCCAAGGTGAATCTGAATCCCTCAGATCACAAATAGCTGAAGCTAAAACAAACTGGAGACTCTTTCAAGGGAATGAGGAAGAACTGAAGCTGGCAATCAAAGAGGTTTTGAATGAAGGATCCCTACTTCCGCCAACGCAGAGACCAACAATACAAGGAGAAGCTGAAGCACAGAGGCAACAAGGAGGTGTCCAATATAAAGCAAAAATCATATTAGAGGACTCTAAAGTAGCTGGAGAACAAGTTCTAAGGGACACAGAAAATCACATGGAGTCTCTGAGTGAATGCTTGCTGAAGATGAAGGATAGATCTTCTCCAAGCCTGGGAGCCCAAAGGGATGGTGGTCACCTGGAACTGGGAAAGACGAGTGAACCCGAAATTGGTGCTCACTTGGAGGATGAGTCCAAAGGAGCTTTGAGGAACCTGGTTTATGGTGATAAGCTAAAGGCCTCCTTAGAAATCTTGGAAGGAGGAAGAAATCAAAAATGTACTTTCTCATCTGAAGTGGAGAAAACCACGGAAGACCTTACAGAACACCTTAAAAGTCTGCAGACTGAACAGGCATCCTTGCAGTCAGAAAATGCACAGCTGCAAAGTGAGAATGAGACCCTACAGAAGAACTTTAAAGTCATGATGGAACGCTATCAAGAAAATATGATGAAACTGCACAGGAAATTAAGAGTGGAGGAAAACTGCCGTGTGGAGCAAAAGGAGAAACTTTCCAAAGTCGAAGAAAAGATGAGCCATACAATAAAAGAGCTGGAGACCTACAGAAAGAGAGCCCAATATCTTGAAGAACAATTGCAGAGTACCATTCGTTCCTGTCTGGGGAAGATTATTTCCTCCGAGAAAGAAGCACATGCTAGTGAGTTGGCAGCTCGGATTGCTGAAAGAAACCTCAGTTATTTCAGGAAACAAAATGCACGCAACAGACAGAAATTAACTGAGAAGGAGCTTAGATTTGAACTTGTAGAAAAAGATCCCTATGATGCACTGGATGTTTCCAACTCAGCAATGGGCAGAAAGCCTTCTCCAAATGGGCCCTCACCAATAGGTCACCCTTCATCTGAAAGGAGACCTCCTCATTTTGAAAAGAGTGGTCCACTCACACTCTCACCTTTCACTCCAGTGGGAGGAGGAAGAGGGTCAAGGGGCCCTGGAGAATCCTCTGGACCATGCGACTAGCAGTAAAGGAAGAGAATCCAGCTGTCATAAGTTCACTGATTTTCAGAGAGCACCTTCTCAGACCGGGCCCCTCTCTCCTCCAGGGGAACAGGCCAGCAGGCTGATGATCCCTCCTCCAGGCCAACCATATTCTTCTGATGCACGTCTTCCTCTACAAAGGCAAGATAGGTTTTACTCAAATTGTGGTAGAGCATCGGGACCAGCAGAACACAGAATTCCTAATATGCCTCCTTTGGACTCTGATGTGCCTGATTCACCTCTCCATTCAGAAAACCAAGCAACTGGCTCTGGTTCTGTGTTGGCACCTTTCCCTCCAGTCAGAGGTGCCTTGTTTCCAGTTGACCCAAGGAGTCAGTTCATGAGAAGAGGACCTTTTTTTTCCTCCACCTCTCCCAGGAAACTTGTCTGGGAACCTGGAGATTATTTTCCACCTGACCCGCCACCCACTCCATTTCCAATGCGAAGTGTCTATGCAGGGAGGGGGTTTTCCTCACAAAATCTTCCCCCAAGAGCTGGAATTCAGCCCTCTTCACCCCCATTCTGAAAGTACAAGTGAGTTGCCTGAAGGGTTCCTTCCACCTGCAAATGAGCCTGTTACTCAACATCCAGAACCAAACAAGAAACCTCATGCTGTTGCTCTCTCTTCAAATGTAATTTGACTTATCTCTCATTTTTAGTTTTTAAGTAACTGCTTTTAGTTCAGTAATTGACTATACTTTGGCTCCAATTGAAGCTCAATGAGACAATAACTCTTAAGATAGTATTTTGTAAATAAAGATGGTTTACGTAAGAATCTTATGAGTAAATTATTCCTATTTTATGTTATTCCAGAGAACGGCATTTAATCTGATGAAGCCACTCTTACATAAACAAGAATGGGAGTTCTAGGTCCTTGTAATCTAGCTGATGGAAATATCTTTTAAACTCCCAACAAAGAAGTGTATTTAGTATGACTGTAGCAATTGTAAAGTGACTTTAGGCTTAATGAAAAAGTGTCACTGATTTAGAGACTGGTTGGGCATTTCAGCTAGTTTTTCCATATCAGAATAACTAGAGCATGGGAGGACTAAAGGAGAGAACACAACTAAACATGTCAAGGAAACAGGAGATCTCAACTACAAAGAAAAATGAAGACCTCTTTTTTATATTGGTTGCTTAAAACCTTACATAGCTCTTGAGATACCATATTTCCTACATAAGATTCAAGGGAGTTATGAACTCCCATTTTGACCCCATATACAGATTGCACAATCACATTGTTTACACATCCACGTTTTTACAAAATGCCATGTTAGTAACTGTTGTATTCTGCTACCTTTTCTAGCCTCTACGATCCCCCCTCTCCTGCCCTCCCATCTTCTCTCTCTATCCCGTCTGCTGTAATTTAACGTTTGGGAATTGGAAACCACACTTTAAACTCACTCTCCTCCCCTTTTTCCCTTCTGTCAAATTTCTCATTATCTTCTTCTATTTCTCCTCCTCCTCCTCCTCTTCCTCCTCCTCCTTATACCTTTAATTCATTCATCATACACTCATGCATTGGTTCATTCATTCCTTTCACGTATGGTGTTGGGGATCCAACTCAGGACCTTTGAAAGTGTGAAGCCAGCACTCTAGTGCTGAGCCAAAACCCCAGCACCTGTCTTTTTGATTTTATGACTGTTTATATGAAATTCAGAATCGCATTCTGCTATGGTTCACTGATATGTGGATTGACCTAGTCCTTGTTTTCTGGGAGACTTTTGGAAAATGTACATGAATTATTAGGAGGTTGAAATGAAGAAACAAAGAGGAAATTCCCCAATTTCTTATTCTTAGATTCCATACTCTGACTCTGCCTACCTACTGTAAAAACTTTTAAACTCTTACTCCCCATTTCTATATCATTGCCAACAAGTGAACGTTCACTGCCCTACAACAAACCAGAGAACTCACATTGAACCATGTTTCCCCAGTAGAGACCAAGACACAATACTTATTAAAAAAATACCCTAGTTATGAATTAGTAGGTAAAGCTTTATTTGAGTGTTAAATGTGCTCTAATTATGTGTTTGGGTGTGTGTTGATGTGTGTGGTGTGTGGGTGTGTGTGCTTGTGTGTAAAACAAGCACTGAGGTGTAAAATAAATGCAGGATTGCAACGGCCTTCTTAAAAATAAGAAGCAACTTTATCACATTTGAAGCCCAGTGAAGAATCTGCCTGACACTTAACCTACAATTAATTGAAATGTGAAAACTTCAGGCCTAGAAAAACAAAGCCAACATACATACTGAATCTAATCAGTCTGTCTCACCTGTTTTCTAATCACTCCTTTAAATAAACCTAAATTGCCAGCATAAAACATCAGTTGTTCTAAACGAATGGACGGATGTCCCCCGTCATGGGCTGTGTAAAATACATGGAGGATCCGGCACTGCTTGTTTTCTAGAATGACTTCTGCCTGAGCTACTATTGGAGAATGGTTGCTGATATACTGCGGTTCTTATACCAGTAAACTGGAATGAAGGTAATTTCAGGCTGCAAAGGAATCAATTGATTTTACTAACTGGTTTTTGGAAAACACTGCCATGAAAAATTATCAATATGTTCATAAAGGCATCTACATGTCTCTTCACAAGGGTTTTACTCAATGGGGGAGGTGGTGAGGTCTGGATATAACTGAACTCTCCATGAGTAGGTAGAACAATATAATGGGAATCAGAGTGCACATTCCGGTTTGAACTCAATCTAGGTAACATGGATTCATCTCTGTGTAATAGGCCTGCTTCTGGAAAACACAATGTAGAGCTCCAAAAGCAGAACGATTCTTTCAGAATACCATGTTATGTTTGTAAATAGATAGACAGATAGATATACAGGAATCAAAAATCTGAAAACGGTCCGGAAGTGTACATTTCAATAACTTACAATGTCAGTAGTGGGGGATTAATAGCAGATCAAGAAGACTGTGTCTGCATGCGAAATGGTTCAATTTTTGAGTTTTTTAAATGAAAATGGACAAAAAATTGAAAGGGTTACAGTAAGTGTTGAGGAGTGACTTGGCCAACGGAGCACAGAGGTGAGAAAGAATTAAGTAGAGTTCAATAGAACCAGGTATAATTTCTGTACACATGACTCCATGAACAGGAGCAAAGGGGACACTTCAAGAAATCATAGGACTAAGGAGAGATCAGGATTAGGAGGGTTTGTACTAGTCTAGAAATGCTGACCTGAAAACCAATTAAGTTTTCCACTCCTTCTTTGGAGGAACATTAGCTGTGCCGTGCTTTTCAAAAATGACTTGTCATAACTGATTTATGCCCATGTTAGCAACTCTTCTGAAATTACTTTGAAAGTAGACTAATGTGAGAGTTTCTCTTTAGAGGTAATTCAAGTTACTTGCATAGGAAGTGGCAGCAGGTCTGGGGATGTTGTAGCTCAGTGGCAGTGACCTTGCCTAGCTTGGGGCTGGCCTGCCATGGACTTTCACCCCAAACACTTGCAAGAAAAGAAAAGGGAGGGAAGGGAGAGAGAAAGTTGGAAGGGAGGAAGGCAAAGTTGGAGGGATGCAGGGAGGTAGAAAAGAAGGAAGAAGAAAAGGAGAAAACCCAGGAAGGGAGGAAGGAAGCAAGGAAGGTAGGAAATAGGGAGAGCACAAGGGCAGGGAAAGGACTGAGTCACTCAAACAAAAGGCAAGGGACACAAAGACCAATAGAGGCCATAAGAGCTGTTTGAACAGTTTAGTCAGCTTTGGAATTTGAGTGACATCAAACTGAATGTTATTATGACTGGATGGAATCTTCCTACTAACCCCGCCTTGGCCTGGCCTAAACCAAATCAAGGGGTGGGTGGCATGGAGAGGAATTCTCTCTGGCTGGAGTGGGAGGGACCTAAACCTGTGGCACATGAGGATGCACTGGGTAGGGAAGCGGACAAGACTCCCCTGATGGGCAGTTGAGCACAACAAGGCTCCTGGGAGCCTTTGATCATGGCTCCCACCGCCATACGCCCACCACCCACCATACGCTCAGCCCCCGAAGGGGATCACAGTGGTCTGCTCCGTTGCCTGGTGCAGGTTGGAGTTCCTGACCAAACACCTGAGTGTCCACAGCCTGTGTTGGCCTGCCTGGGCAGGCTGTGGTTGTGGTGGCAAGAGCCAAAGCTGTCTTGGCGTGATGGAGGAGCCAAGGGCTGCCTCTCAGCCATCCTAGTGGGTGGTTCTGGAAGAAGCACCCAGGGTTGTGGCAGCATTGTCCGAAGACATGAAGCCAGGCCATCTTCCTTATGGCTTTCCTTGGGAGTTGGTGATGTGTACAGCTCTTGGATTTTTTGCTGTTCTCTCACTTTTCTGGAGAGGTTTTCAGTCGCTTCGTAGCAGGCTTTACGTGGGAAGAGAAAAAAGGCTGGCTCTAAATCTTGCTGGACTTATTGAGGCAAAACGTGGACTTCTTGAAAAAGTGAGCCTTGTTGAAAAAGAACATGAAGGCTTAGAATCATCTTTAAAGGATTGCAGGTTTGAGAAGGGTTCAAGAGAAGCACAACAGCTGGAGGCAGCCGACGAAAAGCTGCACAGGCCCGAATCCAGCCATGGCGTTGAAATGCTCTTTCTAGAAGAAGAGCTCAAAGCACAGAAGGCTCAACATGGTCAACAGGATGAAACGATGGCGCATCTATCAAGAAGGATACAGTCCCTCCAAGGTGAATCTGAATCCCTCAGATCACAAATAGCTGAAGCTAAAACAAACTGGAGACTCTTTCAAGGGAATGAGGAAGAACTGAAGCTGGCAATCAAAGAGGTTTTGAATGAAGGATCCCTACTTCCGCCAACGCAGAGACCAACAATACAAGGAGAAGCTGAAGCACAGAGGCAACAAGGAGGTGTCCAATATAAAGCAAAAATCATATTAGAGGACTCTAAAGTAGCTGGAGAACAAGTTCTAAGGGACACAGAAAATCACATGGAGTCTCTGAGTGAATGCTTGCTGAAGATGAAGGATAGATCTTCTCCAAGCCTGGGAGCCCAAAGGGATGGTGGTCACCTGGAACTGGGAAAGACGAGTGAACCCGAAATTGGTGCTCACTTGGAGGATGAGTCCAAAGGAGCTTTGAGGAACCTGGTTTATGGTGATAAGCTAAAGGCCTCCTTAGAAATCTTGGAAGGAGGAAGAAATCAAAAATGTACTTTCTCATCTGAAGTGGAGAAAACCACGGAAGACCTTACAGAACACCTTAAAAGTCTGCAGACTGAACAGGCATCCTTGCAGTCAGAAAATGCACAGCTGCAAAGTGAGAATGAGACCCTACAGAAGAACTTTAAAGTCATGATGGAACGCTATCAAGAAAATATGATGAAACTGCACAGGAAATTAAGAGTGGAGGAAAACTGCCGTGTGGAGCAAAAGGAGAAACTTTCCAAAGTCGAAGAAAAGATGAGCCATACAATAAAAGAGCTGGAGACCTACAGAAAGAGAGCCCAATATCTTGAAGAACAATTGCAGAGTACCATTCGTTCCTGTCTGGGGAAGATTATTTCCTCCGAGAAAGAAGCACATGCTAGTGAGTTGGCAGCTCGGATTGCTGAAAGAAACCTCAGTTATTTCAGGAAACAAAATGCACGCAACAGACAGAAATTAACTGAGAAGGAGCTTAGATTTGAACTTGTAGAAAAAGATCCCTATGATGCACTGGATGTTTCCAACTCAGCAATGGGCAGAAAGCCTTCTCCAAATGGGCCCTCACCAATAGGTCACCCTTCATCTGAAAGGAGACCTCCTCATTTTGAAAAGAGTGGTCCACTCACACTCTCACCTTTCACTCCAGTGGGAGGAGGAAGAGGGTCAAGGGGCCCTGGAGAATCCTCTGGACCATGCGACTAGCAGTAAAGGAAGAGAATCCAGCTGTCATAAGTTCACTGATTTTCAGAGAGCACCTTCTCAGACCGGGCCCCTCTCTCCTCCAGGGGAACAGGCCAGCAGGCTGATGATCCCTCCTCCAGGCCAACCATATTCTTCTGATGCACGTCTTCCTCTACAAAGGCAAGATAGGTTTTACTCAAATTGTGGTAGAGCATCGGGACCAGCAGAACACAGAATTCCTAATATGCCTCCTTTGGACTCTGATGTGCCTGATTCACCTCTCCATGCTGAAAACCAAGCAACTGGCTCTGGCTCTTTGTTGGCACCTTTCCCTCCAGTCAGAGGTGCCTTGTTTCCAGTTGACCCAAGGAGTCAGTTCATGAGAAGAGGACCTTTTTTTTCCTCCACCTCTCCCAGGAAAGTTGTCTGGGAACCTGGAGATTATTTTCCACCTGACCCGCCACCCACTCCATTTCCAATGCGAAGTGTCTATGCAGGGAGGGGGTTTTCCTCACAAAATCTTCCCCCAAAGCTGGAATTCAGCCCTCTTCACCCCCATTCTGAAAGTACAAGTGAGTTGCCTGAAGGGTTCCTTCCACCTGCAAATGAGCCTGTTACTCAACATCCAGAACCAAACAAGAAACCTCATGCTGTTGCTCTCTCTTCAAATGTAATTTGACTTATCTCTCATTTTTAGTTTTTAAGTAACTGCTTTTAGTTCAGTAATTGACTATACTTTGGCTCCAATTGAAGCTCAATGAGACAATAACTCTTAAGATAGTATTTTGTAAATAAAGATGGTTTACGTAAGAATCTTATGAGTAAATTATTCCTATTTTATGTTATTCCAGAGAACGGCATTTAATCTGATGAAGCCACTCTTACATAAACAAGAATGGGAGTTCTAGGTCCTTGTAATCTAGCTGATGGAAATATCTTTTAAACTCCCAACAAAGAAGTGTATTTAGTATGACTGTAGCAATTGTAAAGTGACTTTAGGCTTAATGAAAAAGTGTCACTGATTTAGAGACTGGTTGGGCATTTCAGCTAGTTTTTCCATATCAGAATAACTAGAGCATGGGAGGACTAAAGGAGAGAACACAACTAAACATGTCAAGGAAACAGGAGATCTCAACTACAAAGAAAAATGAAGACCTCTTTTTTATATTGGTTGCTTAAAACCTTACATAGCTCTTGAGATACCATATTTCCTACATAAGATTCAAGGGAGTTATGAACTCCCATTTTGACCCCATATACAGATTGCACAATCACATTGTTTACACATCCACGTTTTTACAAAATGCCATGTTAGTAACTGTTGTATTCTGCTACCTTTTCTAGCCTCTACTATCCCCCCTCTCCTGCCCTCCCATCTTCTCTCTCTATCCCGTCTGCTGTAATTTAATATTTGGGAATTGGAAACCACACTTTAAACTCACTCTCCTCCCCTTTTTCCCTTCTGTCAAATTTCTCATCATCTTCTTCTATTTCTCCTCCTCCTCCTCCTCTTCCTCCTCCTCCTTATACCTTTAATTCATTCATCATACACTCATGCATTGGTTCATTCATTCCTTTCACGTATGGTGTTGGGGATCCAACTCAGGACCTTTGAAAGTGTGAAGCCAGCACTCTAGTGCTGAGCCAAAACCCCAGCACCTGTCTTTTTGATTTTATGACTGTTTATATGAAATTCAGAATCGCATTCTGCTATGGTTCACTGATATGTGGATTGACCTAGTCCTTGTTTTCTGGGAGACTTTTGGAAAATATACATGAATTAATAGGAGGTTGAAATGAAGAAACAAAGAGGAAATGCCCCAATTTCTTATTCTTAGATTCCATACTCTGACTCTGCCTACCTACTGTAAAAACTTTTAAACCCTTACTCCCCATTTCTATATCATTGCCAACAAGTGAACGTTCACTGCCCTACAACAAACCAGAGAACTCACATTGAACCATGTTTCCCCAGTAGAGACCAAGACACAATACTTATTAAAAAAATACCCTAGTTATGAGTTAGTAGGTAAAGCTTTATTTGAGTGTTAAATGTGCTCTAATTATGTGTTTGTGTGTGTGTTGATGTGTGTGGTGTGTGGGTGTGTGTGCTTGTGTGTAAAACAAGCACTGAGGTGTAAAATAAATGCAGGATTGCAACGGCCTTCTTAAAAATAAGAAGCAACTTTATCACATTTGAAGCCCAGTGAAGAATCTGCCTGATACTTAACCTACAATTAATTGAAATGTGAAAACTTCAGGCCTAGAAAAACAAAGCCAACATACATACTGAATCTAATCAGTCTGTCTCACCTGTTTTCTAATCACTCCTTTAAATAAACCTAAATTGCCAGCATAAAACATCAGTTGTTCTAAACGAATGGACGGATGTCCCCCGTCACGGGCTATGTAAAATACATGGAGGATCCGGCACTGCTTGTTTTCTAGAATGACTTCTGCCTGAACTACTATTGGAGAATGGTTGCTGATATACTGCGGTTCTTATACCAGTAAACTGGAATGAAGGTAATTTCAGGCTGCAAAGGAATCAATTGATTTTACTAACTGGTTTTTGGAAAACACTGCCATGAAAAATTATCATTATGTTCATAAAGGCATCTACATGTCTCTTCACAAGGGTTTTACTCAATGGGGGAGGTGGTGAGGTCTGGATATAACTGAACTCTCCATGAGTAGGTAGAACAATATAATGGGAATCAGAGTGCACATTCCGGTTTGAACTCAATCTAGGTAACATGGATTCATCTCTGTGTAATAGGCCTGCTTCTGGAAAACACAATGTAGAGCTCCAAAAGCAGAACGATTCTTTCAGAATACCATGTTATGTTTGTAAATAGATAGACAGATAGATATACAGGAATCAAAAATCTGAAAACGGTCCGGAAGTGTACATTTCAATAACTTACAATGTCAGTAGTGGGGGATTAATAGCAGATCAAGAAGACTGTGTCTGCATGCGAAATGGTTCAATTTTTGAAAGAGTTTTTTAAATGAAAATGGACAAAAAATTGAAAGGGTTACAGTAAGTGTTGAGGAGTGACTTGGCCAACGGAGCACAGAGGTGAGAAGGAATTAAGTAGAGTTCAATAGAACCAGGTATAATTTCTGTACACATGACTCCATGAACAGGAGCAAAGGGGACACTTCAAGAAATCATAGGACTAAGGAGAGATCAGGATTAGGAGGGTTTGTACTAGTCTAGAAATGCTGACCTGAAAACCAATTAAGTTTTCAACTCCTTCTTTGGAGGAACATTAGCTGTGCCGTGCTTTTCAAAAATGACTTGTCATAACTGATTTATGCCCATGTTAGCAACTCTTCTGAAATTACTTTGAAAGTAGACTAATGTGAGAGTTTCTCTTTAGAGGTAATTCAAGTTACTTGCATAGGAAGTGGCAGCAGGTCTGGGGATGTTGTAGCTCAGTGGCAGTGACCTTGCCTAGCTTGGGGCTGGCCTGCCATGGACTTTCACCCCAAACACTTGCAAGAAAAGAAAAGGGAGGGAAGGGAGAGAGAAAGTTGGAAGGGAGGAAGGCAAAGTTGGAGGGATGCAGGGAGGTAGAAAAGAAGGAAGAAGAAAAGGAGAAAACCCAGGAAGGGAGGAAGGAAGCAAGGAAGGTAGGAAATAGGGAGAGCACAAGGGCAGGGAAAGGACTGAGTCACTCAAACAAAAGGCAAGGGACACAAAGACCAATAGAGGCCATAAGAGCTGTTTGAACAGTTTAGTCAGCTTTAGAATTTGAGTGACATCAAACTGAATGTTATTATGACTGGATGGAATCTTCCTACTAACCCCGCCTTGGCCTGGCCTAAACCAAATCAAGGGGTGGGTGGCATGGAGAGGAATTCTCTCTGGCTGGAGTGGGAGGGACCTAAACCTGTGGCACATGAGGATGCACTGGGTAGGGAAGCGGACAAGACTCCCCTGATGGGCAGTTGAGCACAACAAGGCTCCTGGGAGCCTTTGATCATGGCTCCCACCGCCATACGCCCACCACCCACCATACGCTCAGCCCCCGAAGGGGATCACAGTGGTCTGCTCCGTTGCCTGGTGCAGGTTGGAGTTCCTGACCAAACACCTGAGTGTCCACAGCCTGTGTTGGCCTGCCTGGGCAGGCTGTGGTTGTGGTGGCAAGAGCCAAAGCTGTCTTGGCGTGATGGAGGAGCCAAGGGCTGCCTCTCAGCCATCCTAGTGGGTGGTTCTGGAAGAAGCACCCAGGGTTGTGGCAGCATTGTCCGAAGACATGAAGCCAGGCCATCTTCCTTATGGCTTTCCTTGGGAGTTGGTGATGTGTACAGCTCTTGGATTATTTGCTGTTCTCTCACTTTTCTGGAGAGGTTTTCAGTCGCTTCGTAGCAGGCTTTACGTGGGAAGAGAAAAAAGGCTGGCTCTAAATCTTGCTGGACTTATTGAGGCAAAATGTGGACTTCTTGAAAAAGTGAGCCTTGTTGAAAAAGAACATGAAGGCTTAGAATCATCTTTAAAGGATTGCAGGTTTGAGAAGGGTTCAAGAGAAGCACAACAGCTGGAGGCAGCCGACGAAAAGCTGCACAGGCCCGAATCCAGCCATGGCGTTGAAATGCTCTTTCTAGAAGAAGAGCTCAAAGCACAGAAGGCTCAACATGGTCAACAGGATGAAACGATGGCGCATCTATCAAGAAGGATACAGTCCCTCCAAGGTGAATCTGAATCCCTCAGATCACAAATAGCTGAAGCTAAAACAAACTGGAGACTCTTTCAAGGGAATGAGGAAGAACTGAAGCTGGCAATCAAAGAGGTTTTGAATGAAGGATCCCTACTTCCGCCAACGCAGAGACCAACAATACAAGGAGAAGCTGAAGCACAGAGGCAACAAGGAGGTGTCCAATATAAAGCAAAAATCATATTAGAGGACTCTAAAGTAGCTGGAGAACAAGTTCTAAGGGACACAGAAAATCACATGGAGTCTCTGAGTGAATGCTTGCTGAAGATGAAGGATAGATCTTCTCCAAGCCTGGGAGCCCAAAGGGATGGTGGTCACCTGGAACTGGGAAAGACGAGTGAACCCGAAATTGGTGCTCACTTGGAGGATGAGTCCAAAGGAGCTTTGAGGAACCGAACCTGGTTTATGGTGATAAGCTAAAGGCCTCCTTAGAAATCTTGGAAGGAGGAAGAAATCAAAAATGTACTTTCTCATCTGAAGTGGAGAAAACCACGGAAGACCTTACAGAACACCTTAAAAGTCTGCAGACTGAACAGGCATCCTTGCAGTCAGAAAATGCACAGCTGCAAAGTGAGAATGAGACCCTACAGAAGAACTTTAAAGTCATGATGGAACGCTATCAAGAAAATATGATGAAACTGCACAGGAAATTAAGAGTGGAGGAAAACTGCCGTGTGGAGCAAAAGGAGAAACTTTCCAAAGTCGAAGAAAAGATGAGCCATACAATAAAAGAGCTGGAGACCTACAGAAAGAGAGCCCAATATCTTGAAGAACAATTGCAGAGTACCATTCGTTCCTGTCTGGGGAAGATTATTTCCTCCGAGAAAGAAGCACATGCTAGTGAGTTGGCAGCTCGGATTGCTGAAAGAAACCTCAGGTATTTCAGGAAACAAAATGCACGCAACAGACAGAAATTAACTGAGAAGGAGCTTAGATTTGAACTTGTAGAAAAAGATCCCTATGATGCACTGGATGTTTCCAACTCAGCAATGGGCAGAAAGCCTTCTCCAAATGGGCCCTCACCAATAGGTCACCCTTCATCTGAAAGGAGACCTCCTCATTTTGAAAAGAGTGGGCCACTCACACTCTCACCTTTCACTCCAGTGGGAGGAGGAAGAGGGTCAAGGGGCCCTGGAGAATCCTCTGGACCATGCGACTAGCAGTAAAGGAAGAGAATCAAGCTGTCATAAGTTCACTGATTTTCAGAGAGCACCTTCTCAGACCGGGCCCCTCTCTCCTCCAGGGGAACAGGCCAGCAGGCTGATGATCCCTCCTCCAGGCCAACCATATTCTTCTGATGCACGTCTTCCTCTACAAAGGCAAGATAGGTTTTACTCAAATTGTGGTAGAGCATCGGGACCAGCAGAACACAGAATTCCTAATATGCCTCCTTTGGACTCTGATGTGCCTGATTCACCTCTCCATTCAGAAAACCAAGCAACTGGCTCTGGTTCTGTGTTGGCACCTTTCCCTCCAGTCAGAGGTGCCTTGTTTCCAGTTGACCCAAGGAGTCAGTTCATGAGAAGAGGACCTTTTTTTTCCTCCACCTCTCCAAGGAAACTTGTCTGGGAACCTGGAGATTATTTTCCACCTGACCCGCCACCCACTCCATTTCCAATGCGAAGTGTCTATGCAGGGAGGGGGTTTTCCTCACAAAATCTTCCCCCAAGAGCTGGAATTCAGCCCTCTTCACCCCCATTCTGAAAGTACAAGTGAGTTGCCTGAAGGGTTCCTTCCACCTGCAAATGAGCCTGTTACTCAACATCCAGAACCAAACAAGAAACCTCATGCTGTTGCTCTCTCTTCAAATGTAATTTGACTTATCTCTCATTTTTAGTTTTTAAGTAACTGCTTTTAGTTCAGTAATTGACTATACTTTGGCTCCAATTGAAGCTCAATGAGACAATAACTCTTAAGATAGTATTTTGTAAATAAAGATGGTTTACGTAAGAATCTTATGAGTAAATTATTCCTATTTTATGTTATTCCAGAGAACGGCATTTAATCTGATGAAGCCACTCTTACATAAACAAGAATGGGAGTTCTAGGTCCTTGTAATCTAGCTGATGGAAATATCTTTTAAACTCCCAACAAAGAAGTGTATTTAGTATGACTGTAGCAATTGTAAAGTGACTTTAGGCTTAATGAAAAAGTGTCACTGATTTAGAGACTGGTTGGGCATTTCAGCTAGTTTTTCCATATCAGAATAACTAGAGCATGGGAGGACTAAAGGAGAGAACACAACTAAACATGTCAAGGAAACAGGAGATCTCAACTACAAAGAAAAATGAAGACCTCTTTTTTATATTGGTTGCTTAAAACCTTACATAGCTCTTGAGATACCATATTTCCTACATAAGATTCAAGGGAGTTATGAACTCCCATTTTGACCCCATATACAGATTGCACAATCACATTGTTTACACATCCACGTTTTTACAAAATGCCATGTTAGTAACTGTTGTATTCTGCTACCTTTTCTAGCCTCTACGATCCCCCCTCTCCTTCCCTCCCATCTTCTCTCTCTATCCCGTCTGCTGTAATTTAACGTTTGGGAATTGGAAACCACACTTTAAACTCACTCTCCTCCCCTTTTTCCCTTCTGTCAAATTTCTCATTATCTTCTTCTATTTCTCCTCCTCCTCCTCCTCTTCCTCCTCCTCCTTATACCTTTAATTCATTCATCATACACTCATGCATTGGTTCATTCATTCCTTTCACGTATGGTGTTGGGGATCCAACTCAGGACCTTTGAAAGTGTGAAGCCAGCACTCTAGTGCTGAGCCAAAACCCCAGCACCTGTCTTTTTGATTTTATGACTGTTTATATGAAATTCAGAATCGCATTCTGCTATGGTTCACTGATATGTGGATTGACCTAGTCCTTGTTTTCTGGGAGACTTTTGGAAAATGTACATGAATTATTAGGAGGTTGAAATGAAGAAACAAAGAGGAAATTCCCCAATTTCTTATTCTTAGATTCCATACTCTGACTCTGCCTACCTACTGTAAAAACTTTTAAACTCTTACTCCCGATTTCTATATCATTGCCAACAAGTGAACGTTCACTGCCCTACAACAAACCAGAGAACTCACATTGAACCATGTTTCCCCAGTAGAGACCAAGACACAATACTTATTAAAAAAATACCCTAGTTATGAATTAGTAGGTAAAGCTTTATTTGAGTGTTAAATGTGCTCTAATTATGTGTTTGGGTGTGTGTTGATGTGTGTGGTGTGTGGGTGTGTGTGCTTGTGTGTAAAACAAGCACTGAGGTGTAAAATAAATGCAGGATTGCAACGGCCTTCTTAAAAATAAGAAGCAACTTTATCACATTTGAAGCCCAGTGAAGAATCTGCCTGACACTTAACCTACAATTAATTGAAATGTGAAAACTTCAGGCCTAGAAAAACAAAGCCAACATACATACTGAATCTAATCAGTCTGTCTCACCTGTTTTCTAATCACTCCTTTAAATAAACCTAAATTGCCAGCATAAAACATCAGTTGTTCTAAACGAATGGACGGATGTCCCCCGTCATGGGCTGTGTAAAATACATGGAGGATCCGGCACTGCTTGTTTTCTAGAATGACGTCTGCCTGAGCTACTATTGGAGAATGGTTGCTGATATACTGCGGTTCTTATACCAGTAAACTGGAATGAAGGTAATTTCAGGCTGCAAAGGAATCAATTGATTTTACTAACTGGTTTTTGGAAAACACTGCCATGAAAAATTATCAATATGTTCATAAAGGCATCTACATGTCTCTTCACAAGGGTTTTACTCAATGGGGGAGGTGGTGAGGTCTGGATATAACTGAACTCTCCATGAGTAGGTAGAACAATATAATGGGAATCAGAGTGCACATTCCGGTTTGAACTCAATCTAGGTAACATGGATTCATCTCTGTGTAATAGGCCTGCTTCTGGAAAACACAATGTAGAGCTCCAAAAGCAGAACGATTCTTTCAGAATACCATGTTATGTTTGTAAATAGATAGACAGATAGATATACAGGAATCAAAAATCTGAAAACGGTCCGGAAGTGTACATTTCAATAACTTACAATGTCAGTAGTGGGGGATTAATAGCAGATCAAGAAGACTGTGTCTGCATGCGAAATGGTTCAATTTTTGAGTTTTTTAAATGAAAATGGACAAAAAATTGAAAGGGTTACAGTAAGTGTTGAGGAGTGACTTGGCCAACGGAGCACAGAGGTGAGAAAGAATTAAGTAGAGTTCAATAGAACCAGGTATAATTTCTGTACACATGACTCCATGAACAGGAGCAAAGGGGACACTTCAAGAAATCATAGGACTAAGGAGAGATCAGGATTAGGAGGGTTTGTACTAGTCTAGAAATGCTGACCTGAAAACCAATTAAGTTTTCAACTCCTTCTTTGGAGGAACATTAGCTGTGCCGTGCTTTTCAAAAATGACTTGTCATAACTGATTTATGCCCATGTTAGCAACTCTTCTGAAATTACTTTGAAAGTAGACTAATGTGAGAGTTTCTCTTTAGAGGTAATTCAAGTTACTTGCATAGGAAGTGGCAGCAGGTCTGGGGATGTTGTAGCTCAGTGGCAGTGACCTTGCCTAGCTTGGGGCTGGCCTGCCATGGACTTTCACCCCAAACACTTGCAAGAAAAGAAAAGGGAGGGAAGGGAGAGAGAAAGTTGGAAGGGAGGAAGGCAAAGTTGGAGGGATGCAGGGAGGTAGAAAAGAAGGAAGAAGAAAAGGAGAAAACCCAGGAAGGGAGGAAGGAAGCAAGGAAGGTAGGAAATAGGGAGAGCACAAGGGCAGGGAAAGGACTGAGTCACTCAAACAAAAGGCAAGGGACACAAAGACCAATAGAGGCCATAAGAGCTGTTTGAACAGTTTAGTCAGCTTTAGAATTTGAGTGACATCAAACTGAATGTTATTATGACTGGATGGAATCTTCCTACTAACCCCGCCTTGGCCTGGCCTAAACCAAATCAAGGGGTGGGTGGCATGGAGAGGAATTCTCTCTGGCTGGAGTGGGAGGGACCTAAACCTGTGGCACATGAGGATGCACTGGGTAGGGAAGCGGACAAGACTCCCCTGATGGGCAGTTGAGCACAACAAGGCTCCTGGGAGCCTTTGATCATGGCTCCCACCGCCATACGCCCACCACCCACCATACGCTCAGCCCCCGAAGGGGATCACAGTGGTCTGCTCCGTTGCCTGGTGCAGGTTGGAGTTCCTGACCAAACACCTGAGTGTCCACAGCCTGTGTTGGCCTGCCTGGGCAGGCTGTGGTTGTGGTGGCAAGAGCCAAAGCTGTCTTGGCGTGATGGAGGAGCCAAGGGCTGCCTCTCAGCCATCCTAGTGGGTGGTTCTGGAAGAAGCACCCAGGGTTGTGGCAGCATTGTCCGAAGACATGAAGCCAGGCCATCTTCCTTATGGCTTTCCTTGGGAGTTGGTGATGTGTACAGCTCTTGGATTTTTTGCTGTTCTCTCACTTTTCTGGAGAGGTTTTCAGTCGCTTCGTAGCAGGCTTTACGTGGGAAGAGAAAAAAGGCTGGCTCTAAATCTTGCTGGACTTATTGAGGCAAAATGTGGACTTCTTGAAAAAGTGAGCCTTGTTGAAAAAGAACATGAAGGCTTAGAATCATCTTTAAAGGATTGCAGGTTTGAGAAGGGTTCAAGAGAAGCACAACAGCTGGAGGCAGCCGACGAAAAGCTGCACAGGCCCGAATCCAGCCATGGCGTTGAAATGCTCTTTCTAGAAGAAGAGCTCAAAGCACAGAAGGCTCAACATGGTCAACAGGATGAAACGATGGCGCATCTATCAAGAAGGATACAGTCCCTCCAAGGTGAATCTGAATCCCTCAGATCACAAATAGCTGAAGCTAAAACAAACTGGAGACTCTTTCAAGGGAATGAGGAAGAACTGAAGCTGGCAATCAAAGAGGTTTTGAATGAAGGATCCCTACTTCCGCCAACGCAGAGACCAACAATACAAGGAGAAGCTGAAGCACAGAGGCAACAAGGAGGTGTCCAATATAAAGCAAAAATCATATTAGAGGACTCTAAAGTAGCTGGAGAACAAGTTCTAAGGGACACAGAAAATCACATGGAGTCTCTGAGTGAATGCTTGCTGAAGATGAAGGATAGATCTTCTCCAAGCCTGGGAGCCCAAAGGGATGGTGGTCACCTGGAACTGGGAAAGACGAGTGAACCCGAAATTGGTGCTCACTTGGAGGATGAGTCCAAAGGAGCTTTGAGGAACCTGGTTTATGGTGATAAGCTAAAGGCCTCCTTAGAAATCTTGGAAGGAGGAAGAAATCAAAAATGTACTTTCTCATCTGAAGTGGAGAAAACCACGGAAGACCTTACAGAACACCTTAAAAGTCTGCAGACTGAACAGGCATCCTTGCAGTCAGAAAATGCACAGCTGCAAAGTGAGAATGAGACCCTACAGAAGAACTTTAAAGTCATGATGGAACGCTATCAAGAAAATATGATGAAACTGCACAGGAAATTAAGAGTGGAGGAAAACTGCCGTGTGGAGCAAAAGGAGAAACTTTCCAAAGTCGAAGAAAAGATGAGCCATACAATAAAAGAGCTGGAGACCTACAGAAAGAGAGCCCAATATCTTGAAGAACAATTGCAGAGTACCATTCGTTCCTGTCTGGGGAAGATTATTTCCTCCGAGAAAGAAGCACATGCTAGTGAGTTGGCAGCTCGGATTGCTGAAAGAAACCTCAGTTATTTCAGGAAACAAAATGCACGCAACAGACAGAAATTAACTGAGAAGGAGCTTAGATTTGAACTTGTAGAAAAAGATCCCTATGATGCACTGGATGTTTCCAACTCAGCAATGGGCAGAAAGCCTTCTCCAAATGGGCCCTCACCAATAGGTCACCCTTCATCTGAAAGGAGACCTCCTCATTTTGAAAAGAGTGGTCCACTCACACTCTCACCTTTCACTCCAGTAGGAGGAAGAGGGTCAAGGGGCCCTGGAGAATCCTCTGGACCATGCGACTAGCAGTAAAGGAAGAGAATCCAGCTGTCATAAGTTCACTGATTTTCAGAGAGCACCTTCTCAGACCGGGCCCCTCTCTCCTCCAGGGGAACAGGCCAGCAGGCTGATGATCCCTCCTCCAGGCCAACCATATTCTTCTGATGCACGTCTTCCTCTACAAAGGCAAGATAGGTTTTACTCAAATTGTGGTAGAGCATCGGGACCAGCAGAACACAGAATTCCTAATATGCCTCCTTTGGACTCTGATGTGCCTGATTCACCTCTCCATTCAGAAAACCAAGCAACTGGCTCTGGTTCTGTGTTGGCACCTTTCCCTCCAGTCAGAGGTGCCTTGTTTCCAGTTGACCCAAGGAGTCAGTTCATGAGAAGAGGACCTTTTTTTTCCTCCACCTCTCCCAGGAAACTTGTCTGGGAACCTGGAGATTATTTTCCACCTGACCCGCCACCCACTCCATTTCCAATGCGAAGTGTCTATACAGGGAGGGGGTTTTCCTCACAAAATCTTCCCCCAAGAGCTGGAATTCAGCCCTCTTCACCCCCATTCTGAAAGTACAAGTGAGTTGCCTGAAGGGTTCCTTCCACCTGCAAATGAGCCTGTTACTCAACATCCAGAACCAAACAAGAAACCTCATGCTGTTGCTCTCTCTTCAAATGTAATTTGACTTATCTCTCATTTTTAGTTTTTAAGTAACTGCTTTTAGTTCAGTAATTGACTATACTTTGGCTCCAATTGAAGCTCAATGAGACAATAACTCTTAAGATAGTATTTTGTAAATAAAGATGGTTTACGTAAGAATCTTATGAGTAAATTATTCCTATTTTATGTTATTCCAGAGAACGGCATTTAATCTGATGAAGCCACTCTTACATAAACAAGAATGGGAGTTCTAGGTCCTTGTAATCTAGCTGATGGAAATATCTTTTAAACTCCCAACAAAGAAGTGTATTTAGTATGACTGTAGCAATTGTAAAGTGACTTTAGGCTTAATGAAAAAGTGTCACTGATTTAGAGACTGGTTGGGCATTTCAGCTAGTTTTTCCATATCAGAATAACTAGAGCATGGGAGGACTAAAGGAGAGAACACAACTAAACATGTCAACGAAACAGGAGATCTCAACTACAAAGAAAAATGAAGACCTCTTTTTTATATTGGTTGCTTAAAACCTTACATAGCTCTTGAGATACCATATTTCCTACATAAGATTCAAGGGAGTTATGAACTCCCATTTTGACCCCATATACAGATTGCACAATCACATTGTTTACACATCCACGTTTTTACAAAATGCCATGTTAGTAACTGTTGTATTCTGCTACCTTTTCTAGCCTCTACGATCCCCCCTCTCCTGCCCTCCCATCTTCTCTCTCTATCCCGTCTGCTGTAATTTAACGTTTGGGAATTGGAAACCACACTTTAAACTCACTCTCCTCCCCTTTTTCCCTTCTGTCAAATTTCTCATTATCTTCTTCTATTTCTCCTCCTCCTCCTCCTCTTCCTCCTCCTCCTTATACCTTTAATTCATTCATCATACACTCATGCATTGGTTCATTCATTCCTTTCACGTATGGTGTTGGGGATCCAACTCAGGACCTTTGAAAGTGTGAAGCCAGCACTCTAGTGCTGAGCCAAAACCCCAGCACCTGTCTTTTTGATTTTATGACTGTTTATATGAAATTCAGAATCGCATTCTGCTATGGTTCACTGATATGTGGATTGACCTAGTCCTTGTTTTCTGGGAGACTTTTGGAAAATGTACATGAATTATTAGGAGGTTGAAATGAAGAAACAAAGAGGAAATTCCCCAATTTCTTATTCTTAGATTCCATACTCTGACTCTGCCTACCTACTGTAAAAACTTTTAAACTCTTACTCCCCATTTCTATATCATTGCCAACAAGTGAACGTTCACTGCCCTACAACAAACCAGAGAACTCACATTGAACCATGTTTCCCCAGTAGAGACCAAGACACAATACTTATTAAAAAAATACCCTAGTTATGAATTAGTAGGTAAAGCTTTATTTGAGTGTTAAATGTGCTCTAATTATGTGTTTGGGTGTGTGTTGATGTGTGTGGTGTGTGGGTGTGTGTGCTTGTGTGTAAAACAAGCACTGAGGTGTAAAATAAATGCAGGATTGCAACGGCCTTCTTAAAAATAAGAAGCAACTTTATCACATTTGAAGCCCAGTGAAGAATCTGCCTGACACTTAACCTACAATTAATTGAAATGTGAAAACTTCAGGCCTAGAAAAACAAAGCCAACATACATACTGAATCTAATCAGTCTGTCTCACCTGTTTTCTAATCACTCCTTTAAATAAACCTAAATTGCCAGCATAAAACATCAGTTGTTCTAAACGAATGGACGGATGTCCCCCGTCATGGGCTGTGTAAAATACATGGAGGATCCGGCACTGCTTGTTTTCTAGAATGACTTCTGCCTGAGCTACTATTGGAGAATGGTTGCTGATATACTGCGGTTCTTATACCAGTAAACTGGAATGAAGGTAATTTCAGGCTGCAAAGGAATCAATTGATTTTACTAACTGGTTTTTGGAAAACACTGCCATGAAAAATTATCAATATGTTCATAAAGGCATCTACATGTCTCTTCACAAGGGTTTTACTCAATGGGGGAGGTGGTGAGGTCTGGATATAACTGAACTCTCCATGAGTAGGTAGAACAATATAATGGGAATCAGAGTGCACATTCCGGTTTGAACTCAATCTAGGTAACATGGATTCATCTCTGTGTAATAGGCCTGCTTCTGGAAAACACAATGTAGAGCTCCAAAAGCAGAACGATTCTTTCAGAATACCATGTTATGTTTGTAAATAGATAGACAGATAGATATACAGGAATCAAAAATCTGAAAACGGTCCGGAAGTGTACATTTCAATAACTTACAATGTCAGTAGTGGGGGATTAATAGCAGATCAAGAAGACTGTGTCTGCATGCGAAATGGTTCAATTTTTGAGTTTTTTAAATGAAAATGGACAAAAAATTGAAAGGGTTACAGTAAGTGTTGAGGAGTGACTTGGCCAACGGAGCACAGAGGTGAGAAAGAATTAAGTAGAGTTCAATAGAACCAGGTATAATTTCTGTACACATGACTCCATGAACAGGAGCAAAGGGGACACTTCAAGAAATCATAGGACTAAGGAGAGATCAGGATTAGGAGGGTTTGTACTAGTCTAGAAATGCTGACCTGAAAACCAATTAAGTTTTCCACTCCTTCTTTGGAGGAACATTAGCTGTGCCGTGCTTTTCAAAAATGACTTGTCATAACTGATTTATGCCCATGTTAGCAACTCTTCTGAAATTACTTTGAAAGTAGACTAATGTGAGAGTTTCTCTTTAGAGGTAATTCAAGTTACTTGCATAGGAAGTGGCAGCAGGTCTGGGGATGTTGTAGCTCAGTGGCAGTGACCTTGCCTAGCTTGGGGCTGGCCTGCCATGGACTTTCACCCCAAACACTTGCAAGAAAAGAAAAGGGAGGGAAGGGAGAGAGAAAGTTGGAAGGGAGGAAGGCAAAGTTGGAGGGATGCATGGAGGTAGAAAAGAAGGAAGAAGAAAAGGAGAAAACCCAGGAAGGGAGGAAGGAAGCAAGGAAGGTAGGAAATAGGGAGAGCACAAGGGCAGGGAAAGGACTGAGTCACTCAAACAAAAGGCAAGGGACACAAAGACCAATAGAGGCCATAAGAGCTGTTTGAACAGTTTAGTCAGCTTTAGAATTTGAGTGACATCAAACTGAATGTTATTATGACTGGATGGAATCTTCCTACTATCCCCGCCTTGGCCTGGCCTAAACCAAATCAAGGGGTGGGTGGCATGGAGAGGAATTCTCTCTGGCTGGAGTGGGAGGGACCTAAACCTGTGGCACATGAGGATGCACTGGGTAGGGAAGCGGACAAGACTCCCCTGATGGGCAGTTGAGCACAACAAGGCTCCTGGGAGCCTTTGATCATGGCTCCCACCGCCATACGCCCACCACCCACCATACGCTCAGCCCCCGAAGGGGATCACAGTGGTCTGCTCCGTTGCCTGGTGCAGGTTGGAGTTCCTGACCAAACACCTGAGTGTCCACAGCCTGTGTTGGCCTGCCTGGGCAGGCTGTGGTTGTGGTGGCAAGAGCCAAAGCTGTCTTGGCGTGATGGAGGAGCCAAGGGCTGCCTCTCAGCCATCCTAGTGGGTGGTTCTGGAAGAAGCACCCAGGGTTGTGGCAGCATTGTCCGAAGACATGAAGCCAGGCCATCTTCCTTATGGCTTTCCTTGGGAGTTGGTGATGTGTACAGCTCTTGGATTTTTTGCTGTTCTCTCACTTTTCTGGAGAGGTTTTCAGTCGCTTCGTAGCAGGCTTTACGTGGGAAGAGAAAAAAGGCTGGCTCTAAATCTTGCTGGACTTATTGAGGCAAAACGTGGACTTCTTGAAAAAGTGAGCCTTGTTGAAAAAGAACATGAAGGCTTAGAATCATCTTTAAAGGATTGCAGGTTTGAGAAGGGTTCAAGAGAAGCACAACAGCTGGAGGCAGCCGACGAAAAGCTGCACAGGCCCGAATCCAGCCATGGCGTTGAAATGCTCTTTCTAGAAGAAGAGCTCAAAGCACAGAAGGCTCAACATGGTCAACAGGATGAAACGATGGCGCATCTATCAAGAAGGATACAGTCCCTCCAAGGTGAATCTGAATCCCTCAGATCACAAATAGCTGAAGCTAAAACAAACTGGAGACTCTTTCAAGGGAATGAGGAAGAACTGAAGCTGGCAATCAAAGAGGTTTTGAATGAAGGATCCCTACTTCCGCCAACGCAGAGACCAACAATACAAGGAGAAGCTGAAGCACAGAGGCAACAAGGAGGTGTCCAATATAAAGCAAAAATCATATTAGAGGACTCTAAAGTAGCTGGAGAACAAGTTCTAAGGGACACAGAAAATCACATGGAGTCTCTGAGTGAATGCTTGCTGAAGATGAAGGATAGATCTTCTCCAAGCCTGGGAGCCCAAAGGGATGGTGGTCACCTGGAACTGGGAAAGACGAGTGAACCCGAAATTGGTGCTCACTTGGAGGATGAGTCCAAAGGAGCTTTGAGGAACCTGGTTTATGGTGATAAGCTAAAGGCCTCCTTAGAAATCTTGGAAGGAGGAAGAAATCAAAAATGTACTTTCTCATCTGAAGTGGAGAAAACCACGGAAGACCTTACAGAACACCTTAAAAGTCTGCAGACTGAACAGGCATCCTTGCAGTCAGAAAATGCACAGCTGCAAAGTGAGAATGAGACCCTACAGAAGAACTTTAAAGTCATGATGGAACGCTATCAAGAAAATATGATGAAACTGCACAGGAAATTAAGAGTGGAGGAAAACTGCCGTGTGGAGCAAAAGGAGAAACTTTCCAAAGTCGAAGAAAAGATGAGCCATACAATAAAAGAGCTGGAGACCTACAGAAAGAGAGCCCAATATCTTGAAGAACAATTGCAGAGTACCATTCGTTCCTGTCTGGGGAAGATTATTTCCTCCGAGAAAGAAGCACATGCTAGTGAGTTGGCAGCTCGGATTGCTGAAAGAAACCTCAGTTATTTCAGGAAACAAAATGCACGCAACAGACAGAAATTAACTGAGAAGGAGCTTAGATTTGAACTTGTAGAAAAAGATCCCTATGATGCACTGGATGTTTCCAACTCAGCAATGGGCAGAAAGCCTTCTCCAAATGGGCCCTCACCAATAGGTCACCCTTCATCTGAAAGGAGACCTCCTCATTTTGAAAAGAGTGGTCCACTCACACTCTCACCTTTCACTCCAGTGGGAGGAGGAAGAGGGTCAAGGGGCCCTGGAGAATCCTCTGGACCATGCGACTAGCAGTAAAGGAAGAGAATCCAGCTGTCATAAGTTCACTGATTTTCAGAGAGCACCTTCTCAGACCAGGCCCCTCTCTCCTCCAGGGGAACAGGCCAGCAGGCTGATGATCCCTCCTCCAGGCCAACCATATTCTTCTGATGCACGTCTTCCTCTACAAAGGCAAGATAGGTTTTACTCAAATTGTGGTAGAGCATCGGGACCAGCAGAACACAGAATTCCTAATATGCCTCCTTTGGACTCTGATGTGCCTGATTCACCTCTCCATGCTGAAAACCAAGCAACTGGCTCTGGCTCTTTGTTGGCACCTTTCCCTCCAGTCAGAGGTGCCTTGTTTCCAGTTGACCCAAGGAGTCAGTTCATGAGAAGAGGACCTTTTTTTTCCTCCACCTCTCCCAGGAAAGTTGTCTGGGAACCTGGAGATTATTTTCCACCTGACCCGCCACCCACTCCATTTCCAATGCGAAGTGTCTATGCAGGGAGGGGGTTTTCCTCACAAAATCTTCCCCCAAAGCTGGAATTCAGCCCTCTTCACCCCCATTCTGAAAGTACAAGTGAGTTGCCTGAAGGGTTCCTTCCACCTGCAAATGAGCCTGTTACTCAACATCCAGAACCAAACAAGAAACCTCATGCTGTTGCTCTCTCTTCAAATGTAATTTGACTTATCTCTCATTTTTAGTTTTTAAGTAACTGCTTTTAGTTCAGTAATTGACTATACTTTGGCTCCAATTGAAGCTCAATGAGACAATAACTCTTAAGATAGTATTTTGTAAATAAAGATGGTTTACGTAAGAATCTTATGAGTAAATTATTCCTATTTTATGTTATTCCAGAGAACGGCATTTAATCTGATGAAGCCACTCTTACATAAACAAGAATGGGAGTTCTAGGTCCTTGTAATCTAGCTGATGGAAATATCTTTTAAACTCCCAACAAAGAAGTGTATTTAGTATGACTGTAGCAATTGTAAAGTGACTTTAGGCTTAATGAAAAAGTGTCACTGATTTAGAGACTGGTTGGGCATTTCAGCTAGTTTTTCCATATCAGAATAACTAGAGCATGGGAGGACTAAAGGAGAGAACACAACTAAACATGTCAAGGAAACAGGAGATCTCAACTACAAAGAAAAATGAAGACCTCTTTTTTATATTGGTTGCTTAAAACCTTACATAGCTCTTGAGATACCATATTTCCTACATAAGATTCAAGGGAGTTATGAACTCCCATTTTGACCCCATATACAGATTGCACAATCACATTGTTTACACATCCACGTTTTTACAAAATGCCATGTTAGTAACTGTTGTATTCTGCTACCTTTTCTAGCCTCTACTATCCCCCCTCTCCTGCCCTCCCATCTTCTCTCTCTATCCCGTCTGCTGTAATTTAATATTTGGGAATTGGAAACCACACTTTAAACTCACTCTCCTCCCCTTTTTCCCTTCTGTCAAATTTCTCATCATCTTCTTCTATTTCTCCTCCTCCTCCTCCTCTTCCTCCTCCTCCTTATACCTTTAATTCATTCATCATACACTCATGCATTGGTTCATTCATTCCTTTCACGTATGGTGTTGGGGATCCAACTCAGGACCTTTGAAAGTGTGAAGCCAGCACTCTAGTGCTGAGCCAAAACCCCAGCACCTGTCTTTTTGATTTTATGACTGTTTATATGAAATTCAGAATCGCATTCTGCTATGGTTCACTGATATGTGGATTGACCTAGTCCTTGTTTTCTGGGAGACTTTTGGAAAATATACATGAATTAATAGGAGGTTGAAATGAAGAAACAAAGAGGAAATGCCCCAATTTCTTATTCTTAGATTCCATACTCTGACTCTGCCTACCTACTGTAAAAACTTTTAAACCCTTACTCCCCATTTCTATATCATTGCCAACAAGTGAACGTTCACTGCCCTACAACAAACCAGAGAACTCACATTGAACCATGTTTCCCCAGTAGAGACCAAGACACAATACTTATTAAAAAAATACCCTAGTTATGAGTTAGTAGGTAAAGCTTTATTTGAGTGTTAAATGTGCTCTAATTATGTGTTTGTGTGTGTGTTGATGTGTGTGGTGTGTGGGTGTGTGTGCTTGTGTGTAAAACAAGCACTGAGGTGTAAAATAAATGCAGGATTGCAACGGCCTTCTTAAAAATAAGAAGCAACTTTATCACATTTGAAGCCCAGTGAAGAATCTGCCTGATACTTAACCTACAATTAATTGAAATGTGAAAACTTCAGGCCTAGAAAAACAAAGCCAACATACATACTGAATCTAATCAGTCTGTCTCACCTGTTTTCTAATCACTCCTTTAAATAAACCTAAATTGCCAGCATAAAACATCAGTTGTTCTAAACGAATGGACGGATGTCCCCCGTCACGGGCTATGTAAAATACATGGAGGATCCGGCACTGCTTGTTTTCTAGAATGACTTCTGCCTGAACTACTATTGGAGAATGGTTGCTGATATACTGCGGTTCTTATACCAGTAAACTGGAATGAAGGTAATTTCAGGCTGCAAAGGAATCAATTGATTTTACTAACTGGTTTTTGGAAAACACTGCCATGAAAAATTATCATTATGTTCATAAAGGCATCTACATGTCTCTTCACAAGGGTTTTACTCAATGGGGGAGGTGGTGAGGTCTGGATATAACTGAACTCTCCATGAGTAGGTAGAACAATATAATGGGAATCAGAGTGCACATTCCGGTTTGAACTCAATCTAGGTAACATGGATTCATCTCTGTGTAATAGGCCTGCTTCTGGAAAACACAATGTAGAGCTCCAAAAGCAGAACGATTCTTTCAGAATACCATGTTATGTTTGTAAATAGATAGACAGATAGATATACAGGAATCAAAAATCTGAAAACGGTCCGGAAGTGTACATTTCAATAACTTACAATGTCAGTAGTGGGGGATTAATAGCAGATCAAGAAGACTGTGTCTGCATGCGAAATGGTTCAATTTTTGAAAGAGTTTTTTAAATGAAAATGGACAAAAAATTGAAAGGGTTACAGTAAGTGTTGAGGAGTGACTTGGCCAACGGAGCACAGAGGTGAGAAGGAATTAAGTAGAGTTCAATAGAACCAGGTATAATTTCTGTACACATGACTCCATGAACAGGAGCAAAGGGGACACTTCAAGAAATCATAGGACTAAGGAGAGATCAGGATTAGGAGGGTTTGTACTAGTCTAGAAATGCTGACCTGAAAACCAATTAAGTTTTCAACTCCTTCTTTGGAGGAACATTAGCTGTGCCGTGCTTTTCAAAAATGACTTGTCATAACTGATTTATGCCCATGTTAGCAACTCTTCTGAAATTACTTTGAAAGTAGACTAATGTGAGAGTTTCTCTTTAGAGGTAATTCAAGTTACTTGCATAGGAAGTGGCAGCAGGTCTGGGGATGTTGTAGCTCAGTGGCAGTGACCTTGCCTAGCTTGGGGCTGGCCTGCCATGGACTTTCACCCCAAACACTTGCAAGAAAAGAAAAGGGAGGGAAGGGAGAGAGAAAGTTGGAAGGGAGGAAGGCAAAGTTGGAGGGATGCAGGGAGGTAGAAAAGAAGGAAGAAGAAAAGGAGAAAACCCAGGAAGGGAGGAAGGAAGCAAGGAAGGTAGGAAATAGGGAGAGCACAAGGGCAGGGAAAGGACTGAGTCACTCAAACAAAAGGCAAGGGACACAAAGACCAATAGAGGCCATAAGAGCTGTTTGAACAGTTTAGTCAGCTTTGGAATTTGAGTGACATCAAACTGAATGTTATTATGACTGGATGGAATCTTCCTACTAACCCCGCCTTGGCCTGGCCTAAACCAAATCAAGGGGTGGGTGGCATGGAGAGGAATTCTCTCTGGCTGGAGTGGGAGGGACCTAAACCTGTGGCACATGAGGATGCACTGGGTAGGGAAGCGGACAAGACTCCCCTGATGGGCAGTTGAGCACAACAAGGCTCCTGGGAGCCTTTGATCATGGCTCCCACCGCCATACGCCCACCACCCACCATACGCTCAGCCCCCGAAGGGGATCACAGTGGTCTGCTCCGTTGCCTGGTGCAGGTTGGAGTTCCTGACCAAACACCTGAGTGTCCACAGCCTGTGTTGGCCTGCCTGGGCAGGCTGTGGTTGTGGTGGCAAGAGCCAAAGCTGTCTTGGCGTGATGGAGGAGCCAAGGGCTGCCTCTCAGCCATCCTAGTGGGTGGTTCTGGAAGAAGCACCCAGGGTTGTGGCAGCATTGTCCGAAGACATGAAGCCAGGCCATCTTCCTTATGGCTTTCCTTGGGAGTTGGTGATGTGTACAGCTCTTGGATTTTTTGCTGTTCTCTCACTTTTCTGGAGAGGTTTTTAGTCGCTTCGTAGCAGGCTTTACGTGGGAAGAGAAAAAAGGCTGGCTCTAAATCTTGCTGGACTTATTGAGGCAAAACGTGGACTTCTTGAAAAAGTGAGCCTTGTTGAAAAAGAACATGAAGGCTTAGAATCATCTTTAAAGGATTGCAGGTTTGAGAAGGGTTCAAGAGAAGCACAACAGCTGGAGGCAGCCGACGAAAAGCTGCACAGGCCCGAATCCAGCCATGGCGTTGAAATGCTCTTTCTAGAAGAAGAGCTCAAAGCACAGAAGGCTCAACATGGTCAACAGGATGAAACGATGGCGCATCTATCAAGAAGGATACAGTCCCTCCAAGGTGAATCTGAATCCCTCAGATCACAAATAGCTGAAGCTAAAACAAACTGGAGACTCTTTCAAGGGAATGAGGAAGAACTGAAGCTGGCAATCAAAGAGGTTTTGAATGAAGGATCCCTACTTCCGCCAACGCAGAGACCAACAATACAAGGAGAAGCTGAAGCACAGAGGCAACAAGGAGGTGTCCAATATAAAGCAAAAATCATATTAGAGGACTCTAAAGTAGCTGGAGAACAAGTTCTAAGGGACACAGAAAATCACATGGAGTCTCTGAGTGAATGCTTGCTGAAGATGAAGGATAGATCTTCTCCAAGCCTGGGAGCCCAAAGGGATGGTGGTCACCTGGAACTGGGAAAGACGAGTGAACCCGAAATTGGTGCTCACTTGGAGGATGAGTCCAAAGGAGCTTTGAGGAACCTGGTTTATGGTGATAAGCTAAAGGCCTCCTTAGAAATCTTGGAAGGAGGAAGAAATCAAAAATGTACTTTCTCATCTGAAGTGGAGAAAACCACGGAAGACCTTACAGAACACCTTAAAAGTCTGCAGACTGAACAGGCATCCTTGCAGTCAGAAAATGCACAGCTGCAAAGTGAGAATGAGACCCTACAGAAGAACTTTAAAGTCATGATGGAACGCTATCAAGAAAATATGATGAAACTGCACAGGAAATTAAGAGTGGAGGAAAACTGCCGTGTGGAGCAAAAGGAGAAACTTTCCAAAGTCGAAGAAAAGATGAGCCATACAATAAAAGAGCTGGAGACCTACAGAAAGAGAGCCCAATATCTTGAAGAACAATTGCAGAGTACCATTCGTTCCTGTCTGGGGAAGATTATTTCCTCCGAGAAAGAAGCACATGCTAGTGAGTTGGCAGCTCGGATTGCTGAAAGAAACCTCAGTTATTTCAGGAAACAAAATGCACGCAACAGACAGAAATTAACTGAGAAGGAGCTTAGATTTGAACTTGTAGAAAAAGATCCCTATGATGCACTGGATGTTTCCAACTCAGCAATGGGCAGAAAGCCTTCTCCAAATGGGCCCTCACCAATAGGTCACCCTTCATCTGAAAGGAGACCTCCTCATTTTGAAAAGAGTGGTCCACTCACACTCTCACCTTTCACTCCAGTGGGAGGAGGAAGAGGGTCAAGGGGCCCTGGAGAATCCTCTGGACCATGCGACTAGCAGTAAAGGAAGAGAATCCAGCTGTCATAAGTTCACTGATTTTCAGAGAGCACCTTCTCAGACCGGGCCCCTCTCTCCTCCAGGGGAACAGGCCAGCAGGCTGATGATCCCTCCTCCAGGCCAACCATATTCTTCTGATGCACGTCTTCCTCTACAAAGGCAAGATAGGTTTTACTCAAATTGTGGTAGAGCATCGGGACCAGCAGAACACAGAATTCCTAATATGCCTCCTTTGGACTCTGATGTGCCTGATTCACCTCTCCATGCTGAAAACCAAGCAACTGGCTCTGGCTCTTTGTTGGCACCTTTCCCTCCAGTCAGAGGTGCCTTGTTTCCAGTTGACCCAAGGAGTCAGTTCATGAGAAGAGGACCTTTTTTTTCCTCCACCTCTCCCAGGAAAGTTGTCTGGGAACCTGGAGATTATTTTCCACCTGACCCGCCACCCACTCCATTTCCAATGCGAAGTGTCTATGCAGGGAGGGGGTTTTCCTCACAAAATCTTCCCCCAAAGCTGGAATTCAGCCCTCTTCACCCCCATTCTGAAAGTACAAGTGAGTTGCCTGAAGGGTTCCTTCCACCTGCAAATGAGCCTGTTACTCAACATCCAGAACCAAACAAGAAACCTCATGCTGTTGCTCTCTCTTCAAATGTAATTTGACTTATCTCTCATTTTTAGTTTTTAAGTAACTGCTTTTAGTTCAGTAATTGACTATACTTTGGCTCCAATTGAAGCTCAATGAGACAATAACTCTTAAGATAGTATTTTGTAAATAAAGATGGTTTACGTAAGAATCTTATGAGTAAATTATTCCTATTTTATGTTATTCCAGAGAACGGCATTTAATCTGATGAAGCCACTCTTACATAAACAAGAATGGGAGTTCTAGGTCCTTGTAATCTAGCTGATGGAAATATCTTTTAAACTCCCAACAAAGAAGTGTATTTAGTATGACTGTAGCAATTGTAAAGTGACTTTAGGCTTAATGAAAAAGTGTCACTGATTTAGAGACTGGTTGGGCATTTCAGCTAGTTTTTCCATATCAGAATAACTAGAGCATGGGAGGACTAAAGGAGAGAACACAACTAAACATGTCAAGGAAACAGGAGATCTCAACTACAAAGAAAAATGAAGACCTCTTTTTTATATTGGTTGCTTAAAACCTTACATAGCTCTTGAGATACCATATTTCCTACATAAGATTCAAGGGAGTTATGAACTCCCATTTTGACCCCATATACAGATTGCACAATCACATTGTTTACACATCCACGTTTTTACAAAATGCCATGTTAGTAACTGTTGTATTCTGCTACCTTTTCTAGCCTCTACTATCCCCCCTCTCCTGCCCTCCCATCTTCTCTCTCTATCCCGTCTGCTGTAATTTAATATTTGGGAATTGGAAACCACACTTTAAACTCACTCTCCTCCCCTTTTTCCCTTCTGTCAAATTTCTCATCATCTTCTTCTATTTCTCCTCCTCCTCCTCCTCTTCCTCCTCCTCCTTATACCTTTAATTCATTCATCATACACTCATGCATTGGTTCATTCATTCCTTTCACGTATGGTGTTGGGGATCCAACTCAGGACCTTTGAAAGTGTGAAGCCAGCACTCTAGTGCTGAGCCAAAACCCCAGCACCTGTCTTTTTGATTTTATGACTGTTTATATGAAATTCAGAATCGCATTCTGCTATGGTTCACTGATATGTGGATTGACCTAGTCCTTGTTTTCTGGGAGACTTTTGGAAAATATACATGAATTAATAGGAGGTTGAAATGAAGAAACAAAGAGGAAATGCCCCAATTTCTTATTCTTAGATTCCATACTCTGACTCTGCCTACCTACTGTAAAAACTTTTAAACCCTTACTCCCCATTTCTATATCATTGCCAACAAGTGAACGTTCACTGCCCTACAACAAACCAGAGAACTCACATTGAACCATGTTTCCCCAGTAGAGACCAAGACACAATACTTATTAAAAAAATACCCTAGTTATGAGTTAGTAGGTAAAGCTTTATTTGAGTGTTAAATGTGCTCTAATTATGTGTTTGTGTGTGTGTTGATGTGTGTGGTGTGTGGGTGTGTGTGCTTGTGTGTAAAACAAGCACTGAGGTGTAAAATAAATGCAGGATTGCAACGGCCTTCTTAAAAATAAGAAGCAACTTTATCACATTTGAAGCCCAGTGAAGAATCTGCCTGATACTTAACCTACAATTAATTGAAATGTGAAAACTTCAGGCCTAGAAAAACAAAGCCAACATACATACTGAATCTAATCAGTCTGTCTCACCTGTTTTCTAATCACTCCTTTAAATAAACCTAAATTGCCAGCATAAAACATCAGTTGTTCTAAACGAATGGACGGATGTCCCCCGTCACGGGCTATGTAAAATACATGGAGGATCCGGCACTGCTTGTTTTCTAGAATGACTTCTGCCTGAACTACTATTGGAGAATGGTTGCTGATATACTGCGGTTCTTATACCAGTAAACTGGAATGAAGGTAATTTCAGGCTGCAAAGGAATCAATTGATTTTACTAACTGGTTTTTGGAAAACACTGCCATGAAAAATTATCATTATGTTCATAAAGGCATCTACATGTCTCTTCACAAGGGTTTTACTCAATGGGGGAGGTGGTGAGGTCTGGATATAACTGAACTCTCCATGAGTAGGTAGAACAATATAATGGGAATCAGAGTGCACATTCCGGTTTGAACTCAATCTAGGTAACATGGATTCATCTCTGTGTAATAGGCCTGCTTCTGGAAAACACAATGTAGAGCTCCAAAAGCAGAACGATTCTTTCAGAATACCATGTTATGTTTGTAAATAGATAGACAGATAGATATACAGGAATCAAAAATCTGAAAACGGTCCGGAAGTGTACATTTCAATAACTTACAATGTCAGTAGTGGGGGATTAATAGCAGATCAAGAAGACTGTGTCTGCATGCGAAATGGTTCAATTTTTGAAAGAGTTTTTTAAATGAAAATGGACAAAAAATTGAAAGGGTTACAGTAAGTGTTGAGGAGTGACTTGGCCAACGGAGCACAGAGGTGAGAAGGAATTAAGTAGAGTTCAATAGAACCAGGTATAATTTCTGTACACATGACTCCATGAACAGGAGCAAAGGGGACACTTCAAGAAATCATAGGACTAAGGAGAGATCAGGATTAGGAGGGTTTGTACTAGTCTAGAAATGCTGACCTGAAAACCAATTAAGTTTTCAACTCCTTCTTTGGAGGAACATTAGCTGTGCCGTGCTTTTCAAAAATGACTTGTCATAACTGATTTATGCCCATGTTAGCAACTCTTCTGAAATTACTTTGAAAGTAGACTAATGTGAGAGTTTCTCTTTAGAGGTAATTCAAGTTACTTGCATAGGAAGTGGCAGCAGGTCTGGGGATGTTGTAGCTCAGTGGCAGTGACCTTGCCTAGCTTGGGGCTGGCCTGCCATGGACTTTCACCCCAAACACTTGCAAGAAAAGAAAAGGGAGGGAAGGGAGAGAGAAAGTTGGAAGGGAGGAAGGCAAAGTTGGAGGGATGCAGGGAGGTAGAAAAGAAGGAAGAAGAAAAGGAGAAAACCCAGGAAGGGAGGAAGGAAGCAAGGAAGGTAGGAAATAGGGAGAGCACAAGGGCAGGGAAAGGACTGAGTCACTCAAACAAAAGGCAAGGGACACAAAGACCAATAGAGGCCATAAGAGCTGTTTGAACAGTTTAGTCAGCTTTAGAATTTGAGTGACATCAAACTGAATGTTATTATGACTGGATGGAATCTTCCTACTAACCCCGCCTTGGCCTGGCCTAAACCAAATCAAGGGGTGGGTGGCATGGAGAGGAATTCTCTCTGGCTGGAGTGGGAGGGACCTAAACCTGTGGCACATGAGGATGCACTGGGTAGGGAAGCGGACAAGACTCCCCTGATGGGCAGTTGAGCACAACAAGGCTCCTGGGAGCCTTTGATCATGGCTCCCACCGCCATACGCCCACCACCCACCATACGCTCAGCCCCCGAAGGGGATCACAGTGGTCTGCTCCGTTGCCTGGTGCAGGTTGGAGTTCCTGACCAAACACCTGAGTGTCCACAGCCTGTGTTGGCCTGCCTGGGCAGGCTGTGGTTGTGGTGGCAAGAGCCAAAGCTGTCTTGGCGTGATGGAGGAGCCAAGGGCTGCCTCTCAGCCATCCTAGTGGGTGGTTCTGGAAGAAGCACCCAGGGTTGTGGCAGCATTGTCCGAAGACATGAAGCCAGGCCATCTTCCTTATGGCTTTCCTTGGGAGTTGGTGATGTGTACAGCTCTTGGATTATTTGCTGTTCTCTCACTTTTCTGGAGAGGTTTTCAGTCGCTTCGTAGCAGGCTTTACGTGGGAAGAGAAAAAAGGCTGGCTCTAAATCTTGCTGGACTTATTGAGGCAAAATGTGGACTTCTTGAAAAAGTGAGCCTTGTTGAAAAAGAACATGAAGGCTTAGAATCATCTTTAAAGGATTGCAGGTTTGAGAAGGGTTCAAGAGAAGCACAACAGCTGGAGGCAGCCGACGAAAAGCTGCACAGGCCCGAATCCAGCCATGGCGTTGAAATGCTCTTTCTAGAAGAAGAGCTCAAAGCACAGAAGGCTCAACATGGTCAACAGGATGAAACGATGGCGCATCTATCAAGAAGGATACAGTCCCTCCAAGGTGAATCTGAATCCCTCAGATCACAAATAGCTGAAGCTAAAACAAACTGGAGACTCTTTCAAGGGAATGAGGAAGAACTGAAGCTGGCAATCAAAGAGGTTTTGAATGAAGGATCCCTACTTCCGCCAACGCAGAGACCAACAATACAAGGAGAAGCTGAAGCACAGAGGCAACAAGGAGGTGTCCAATATAAAGCAAAAATCATATTAGAGGACTCTAAAGTAGCTGGAGAACAAGTTCTAAGGGACACAGAAAATCACATGGAGTCTCTGAGTGAATGCTTGCTGAAGATGAAGGATAGATCTTCTCCAAGCCTGGGAGCCCAAAGGGATGGTGGTCACCTGGAACTGGGAAAGACGAGTGAACCCGAAATTGGTGCTCACTTGGAGGATGAGTCCAAAGGAGCTTTGAGGAACCGAACCTGGTTTATGGTGATAAGCTAAAGGCCTCCTTAGAAATCTTGGAAGGAGGAAGAAATCAAAAATGTACTTTCTCATCTGAAGTGGAGAAAACCACGGAAGACCTTACAGAACACCTTAAAAGTCTGCAGACTGAACAGGCATCCTTGCAGTCAGAAAATGCACAGCTGCAAAGTGAGAATGAGACCCTACAGAAGAACTTTAAAGTCATGATGGAACGCTATCAAGAAAATATGATGAAACTGCACAGGAAATTAAGAGTGGAGGAAAACTGCCGTGTGGAGCAAAAGGAGAAACTTTCCAAAGTCGAAGAAAAGATGAGCCATACAATAAAAGAGCTGGAGACCTACAGAAAGAGAGCCCAATATCTTGAAGAACAATTGCAGAGTACCATTCGTTCCTGTCTGGGGAAGATTATTTCCTCCGAGAAAGAAGCACATGCTAGTGAGTTGGCAGCTCGGATTGCTGAAAGAAACCTCAGGTATTTCAGGAAACAAAATGCACGCAACAGACAGAAATTAACTGAGAAGGAGCTTAGATTTGAACTTGTAGAAAAAGATCCCTATGATGCACTGGATGTTTCCAACTCAGCAATGGGCAGAAAGCCTTCTCCAAATGGGCCCTCACCAATAGGTCACCCTTCATCTGAAAGGAGACCTCCTCATTTTGAAAAGAGTGGGCCACTCACACTCTCACCTTTCACTCCAGTGGGAGGAGGAAGAGGGTCAAGGGGCCCTGGAGAATCCTCTGGACCATGCGACTAGCAGTAAAGGAAGAGAATCAAGCTGTCATAAGTTCACTGATTTTCAGAGAGCACCTTCTCAGACCGGGCCCCTCTCTCCTCCAGGGGAACAGGCCAGCAGGCTGATGATCCCTCCTCCAGGCCAACCATATTCTTCTGATGCACGTCTTCCTCTACAAAGGCAAGATAGGTTTTACTCAAATTGTGGTAGAGCATCGGGACCAGCAGAACACAGAATTCCTAATATGCCTCCTTTGGACTCTGATGTGCCTGATTCACCTCTCCATTCAGAAAACCAAGCAACTGGCTCTGGTTCTGTGTTGGCACCTTTCCCTCCAGTCAGAGGTGCCTTGTTTCCAGTTGACCCAAGGAGTCAGTTCATGAGAAGAGGACCTTTTTTTTCCTCCACCTCTCCAAGGAAACTTGTCTGGGAACCTGGAGATTATTTTCCACCTGACCCGCCACCCACTCCATTTCCAATGCGAAGTGTCTATGCAGGGAGGGGGTTTTCCTCACAAAATCTTCCCCCAAGAGCTGGAATTCAGCCCTCTTCACCCCCATTCTGAAAGTACAAGTGAGTTGCCTGAAGGGTTCCTTCCACCTGCAAATGAGCCTGTTACTCAACATCCAGAACCAAACAAGAAACCTCATGCTGTTGCTCTCTCTTCAAATGTAATTTGACTTATCTCTCATTTTTAGTTTTTAAGTAACTGCTTTTAGTTCAGTAATTGACTATACTTTGGCTCCAATTGAAGCTCAATGAGACAATAACTCTTAAGATAGTATTTTGTAAATAAAGATGGTTTACGTAAGAATCTTATGAGTAAATTATTCCTATTTTATGTTATTCCAGAGAACGGCATTTAATCTGATGAAGCCACTCTTACATAAACAAGAATGGGAGTTCTAGGTCCTTGTAATCTAGCTGATGGAAATATCTTTTAAACTCCCAACAAAGAAGTGTATTTAGTATGACTGTAGCAATTGTAAAGTGACTTTAGGCTTAATGAAAAAGTGTCACTGATTTAGAGACTGGTTGGGCATTTCAGCTAGTTTTTCCATATCAGAATAACTAGAGCATGGGAGGACTAAAGGAGAGAACACAACTAAACATGTCAAGGAAACAGGAGATCTCAACTACAAAGAAAAATGAAGACCTCTTTTTTATATTGGTTGCTTAAAACCTTACATAGCTCTTGAGATACCATATTTCCTACATAAGATTCAAGGGAGTTATGAACTCCCATTTTGACCCCATATACAGATTGCACAATCACATTGTTTACACATCCACGTTTTTACAAAATGCCATGTTAGTAACTGTTGTATTCTGCTACCTTTTCTAGCCTCTACGATCCCCCCTCTCCTTCCCTCCCATCTTCTCTCTCTATCCCGTCTGCTGTAATTTAACGTTTGGGAATTGGAAACCACACTTTAAACTCACTCTCCTCCCCTTTTTCCCTTCTGTCAAATTTCTCATTATCTTCTTCTATTTCTCCTCCTCCTCCTCCTCTTCCTCCTCCTCCTTATACCTTTAATTCATTCATCATACACTCATGCATTGGTTCATTCATTCCTTTCACGTATGGTGTTGGGGATCCAACTCAGGACCTTTGAAAGTGTGAAGCCAGCACTCTAGTGCTGAGCCAAAACCCCAGCACCTGTCTTTTTGATTTTATGACTGTTTATATGAAATTCAGAATCGCATTCTGCTATGGTTCACTGATATGTGGATTGACCTAGTCCTTGTTTTCTGGGAGACTTTTGGAAAATGTACATGAATTATTAGGAGGTTGAAATGAAGAAACAAAGAGGAAATTCCCCAATTTCTTATTCTTAGATTCCATACTCTGACTCTGCCTACCTACTGTAAAAACTTTTAAACTCTTACTCCCGATTTCTATATCATTGCCAACAAGTGAACGTTCACTGCCCTACAACAAACCAGAGAACTCACATTGAACCATGTTTCCCCAGTAGAGACCAAGACACAATACTTATTAAAAAAATACCCTAGTTATGAATTAGTAGGTAAAGCTTTATTGGAGTGTTAAATGTGCTCTAATTATGTGTTTGGGTGTGTGTTGATGTGTGTGGTGTGTGGGTGTGTGTGCTTGTGTGTAAAACAAGCACTGAGGTGTAAAATAAATGCAGGATTGCAACGGCCTTCTTAAAAATAAGAAGCAACTTTATCACATTTGAAGCCCAGTGAAGAATCTGCCTGACACTTAACCTACAATTAATTGAAATGTGAAAACTTCAGGCCTAGAAAAACAAAGCCAACATACATACTGAATCTAATCAGTCTGTCTCACCTGTTTTCTAATCACTCCTTTAAATAAACCTAAATTGCCAGCATAAAACATCAGTTGTTCTAAACGAATGGACGGATGTCCCCCGTCATGGGCTGTGTAAAATACATGGAGGATCCGGCACTGCTTGTTTTCTAGAATGACTTCTGCCTGAGCTACTATTGGAGAATGGTTGCTGATATACTGCGGTTCTTATACCAGTAAACTGGAATGAAGGTAATTTCAGGCTGCAAAGGAATCAATTGATTTTACTAACTGGTTTTTGGAAAACACTGCCATGAAAAATTATCAATATGTTCATAAAGGCATCTACATGTCTCTTCACAAGGGTTTTACTCAATGGGGGAGGTGGTGAGGTCTGGATATAACTGAACTCTCCATGAGTAGGTAGAACAATATAATGGGAATCAGAGTGCACATTCCGGTTTGAACTCAATCTAGGTAACATGGATTCATCTCTGTGTAATAGGCCTGCTTCTGGAAAACACAATGTAGAGCTCCAAAAGCAGAACGATTCTTTCAGAATACCATGTTATGTTTGTAAATAGATAGACAGATAGATATACAGGAATCAAAAATCTGAAAACGGTCCGGAAGTGTACATTTCAATAACTTACAATGTCAGTAGTGGGGGATTAATAGCAGATCAAGAAGACTGTGTCTGCATGCGAAATGGTTCAATTTTTGAGTTTTTTAAATGAAAATGGACAAAAAATTGAAAGGGTTACAGTAAGTGTTGAGGAGTGACTTGGCCAACGGAGCACAGAGGTGAGAAAGAATTAAGTAGAGTTCAATAGAACCAGGTATAATTTCTGTACACATGACTCCATGAACAGGAGCAAAGGGGACACTTCAAGAAATCATAGGACTAAGGAGAGATCAGGATTAGGAGGGTTTGTACTAGTCTAGAAATGCTGACCTGAAAACCAATTAAGTTTTCAACTCCTTCTTTGGAGGAACATTAGCTGTGCCGTGCTTTTCAAAAATGACTTGTCATAACTGATTTATGCCCATGTTAGCAACTCTTCTGAAATTACTTTGAAAGTAGACTAATGTGAGAGTTTCTCTTTAGAGGTAATTCAAGTTACTTGCATAGGAAGTGGCAGCAGGTCTGGGGATGTTGTAGCTCAGTGGCAGTGACCTTGCCTAGCTTGGGGCTGGCCTGCCATGGACTTTCACCCCAAACACTTGCAAGAAAAGAAAAGGGAGGGAAGGGAGAGAGAAAGTTGGAAGGGAGGAAGGCAAAGTTGGAGGGATGCAGGGAGGTAGAAAAGAAGGAAGAAGAAAAGGAGAAAACCCAGGAAGGGAGGAAGGAAGCAAGGAAGGTAGGAAATAGGGAGAGCACAAGGGCAGGGAAAGGACTGAGTCACTCAAACAAAAGGCAAGGGACACAAAGACCAATAGAGGCCATAAGAGCTGTTTGAACAGTTTAGTCAGCTTTAGAATTTGAGTGACATCAAACTGAATGTTATTATGACTGGATGGAATCTTCCTACTAACCCCGCCTTGGCCTGGCCTAAACCAAATCAAGGGGTGGGTGGCATGGAGAGGAATTCTCTCTGGCTGGAGTGGGAGGGACCTAAACCTGTGGCACATGAGGATGCACTGGGTAGGGAAGCGGACAAGACTCCCCTGATGGGCAGTTGAGCACAACAAGGCTCCTGGGAGCCTTTGATCATGGCTCCCACCGCCATACGCCCACCACCCACCATACGCTCAGCCCCCGAAGGGGATCACAGTGGTCTGCTCCGTTGCCTGGTGCAGGTTGGAGTTCCTGACCAAACACCTGAGTGTCCACAGCCTGTGTTGGCCTGCCTGGGCAGGCTGTGGTTGTGGTGGCAAGAGCCAAAGCTGTCTTGGCGTGATGGAGGAGCCAAGGGCTGCCTCTCAGCCATCCTAGTGGGTGGTTCTGGAAGAAGCACCCAGGGTTGTGGCAGCATTGTCCGAAGACATGAAGCCAGGCCATCTTCCTTATGGCTTTCCTTGGGAGTTGGTGATGTGTACAGCTCTTGGATTTTTTGCTGTTCTCTCACTTTTCTGGAGAGGTTTTCAGTCGCTTCGTAGCAGGCTTTACGTGGGAAGAGAAAAAAGGCTGGCTCTAAATCTTGCTGGACTTATTGAGGCAAAATGTGGACTTCTTGAAAAAGTGAGCCTTGTTGAAAAAGAACATGAAGGCTTAGAATCATCTTTAAAGGATTGCAGGTTTGAGAAGGGTTCAAGAGAAGCACAACAGCTGGAGGCAGCCGACGAAAAGCTGCACAGGCCCGAATCCAGCCATGGCGTTGAAATGCTCTTTCTAGAAGAAGAGCTCAAAGCACAGAAGGCTCAACATGGTCAACAGGATGAAACGATGGCGCATCTATCAAGAAGGATACAGTCCCTCCAAGGTGAATCTGAATCCCTCAGATCACAAATAGCTGAAGCTAAAACAAACTGGAGACTCTTTCAAGGGAATGAGGAAGAACTGAAGCTGGCAATCAAAGAGGTTTTGAATGAAGGATCCCTACTTCCGCCAACGCAGAGACCAACAATACAAGGAGAAGCTGAAGCACAGAGGCAACAAGGAGGTGTCCAATATAAAGCAAAAATCATATTAGAGGACTCTAAAGTAGCTGGAGAACAAGTTCTAAGGGACACAGAAAATCACATGGAGTCTCTGAGTGAATGCTTGCTGAAGATGAAGGATAGATCTTCTCCAAGCCTGGGAGCCCAAAGGGATGGTGGTCACCTGGAACTGGGAAAGACGAGTGAACCCGAAATTGGTGCTCACTTGGAGGATGAGTCCAAAGGAGCTTTGAGGAACCTGGTTTATGGTGATAAGCTAAAGGCCTCCTTAGAAATCTTGGAAGGAGGAAGAAATCAAAAATGTACTTTCTCATCTGAAGTGGAGAAAACCACGGAAGACCTTACAGAACACCTTAAAAGTCTGCAGACTGAACAGGCATCCTTGCAGTCAGAAAATGCACAGCTGCAAAGTGAGAATGAGACCCTACAGAAGAACTTTAAAGTCATGATGGAACGCTATCAAGAAAATATGATGAAACTGCACAGGAAATTAAGAGTGGAGGAAAACTGCCGTGTGGAGCAAAAGGAGAAACTTTCCAAAGTCGAAGAAAAGATGAGCCATACAATAAAAGAGCTGGAGACCTACAGAAAGAGAGCCCAATATCTTGAAGAACAATTGCAGAGTACCATTCGTTCCTGTCTGGGGAAGATTATTTCCTCCGAGAAAGAAGCACATGCTAGTGAGTTGGCAGCTCGGATTGCTGAAAGAAACCTCAGTTATTTCAGGAAACAAAATGCACGCAACAGACAGAAATTAACTGAGAAGGAGCTTAGATTTGAACTTGTAGAAAAAGATCCCTATGATGCACTGGATGTTTCCAACTCAGCAATGGGCAGAAAGCCTTCTCCAAATGGGCCCTCACCAATAGGTCACCCTTCATCTGAAAGGAGACCTCCTCATTTTGAAAAGAGTGGTCCACTCACACTCTCACCTTTCACTCCAGTAGGAGGAAGAGGGTCAAGGGGCCCTGGAGAATCCTCTGGACCATGCGACTAGCAGTAAAGGAAGAGAATCCAGCTGTCATAAGTTCACTGATTTTCAGAGAGCACCTTCTCAGACCGGGCCCCTCTCTCCTCCAGGGGAACAGGCCAGCAGGCTGATGATCCCTCCTCCAGGCCAACCATATTCTTCTGATGCACGTCTTCCTCTACAAAGGCAAGATAGGTTTTACTCAAATTGTGGTAGAGCATCGGGACCAGCAGAACACAGAATTCCTAATATGCCTCCTTTGGACTCTGATGTGCCTGATTCACCTCTCCATTCAGAAAACCAAGCAACTGGCTCTGGTTCTGTGTTGGCACCTTTCCCTCCAGTCAGAGGTGCCTTGTTTCCAGTTGACCCAAGGAGTCAGTTCATGAGAAGAGGACCTTTTTTTTCCTCCACCTCTCCCAGGAAACTTGTCTGGGAACCTGGAGATTATTTTCCACCTGACCCGCCACCCACTCCATTTCCAATGCGAAGTGTCTATACAGGGAGGGGGTTTTCCTCACAAAATCTTCCCCCAAGAGCTGGAATTCAGCCCTCTTCACCCCCATTCTGAAAGTACAAGTGAGTTGCCTGAAGGGTTCCTTCCACCTGCAAATGAGCCTGTTACTCAACATCCAGAACCAAACAAGAAACCTCATGCTGTTGCTCTCTCTTCAAATGTAATTTGACTTATCTCTCATTTTTAGTTTTTAAGTAACTGCTTTTAGTTCAGTAATTGACTATACTTTGGCTCCAATTGAAGCTCAATGAGACAATAACTCTTAAGATAGTATTTTGTAAATAAAGATGGTTTACGTAAGAATCTTATGAGTAAATTATTCCTATTTTATGTTATTCCAGAGAACGGCATTTAATCTGATGAAGCCACTCTTACATAAACAAGAATGGGAGTTCTAGGTCCTTGTAATCTAGCTGATGGAAATATCTTTTAAACTCCCAACAAAGAAGTGTATTTAGTATGACTGTAGCAATTGTAAAGTGACTTTAGGCTTAATGAAAAAGTGTCACTGATTTAGAGACTGGTTGGGCATTTCAGCTAGTTTTTCCATATCAGAATAACTAGAGCATGGGAGGACTAAAGGAGAGAACACAACTAAACATGTCAACGAAACAGGAGATCTCAACTACAAAGAAAAATGAAGACCTCTTTTTTATATTGGTTGCTTAAAACCTTACATAGCTCTTGAGATACCATATTTCCTACATAAGATTCAAGGGAGTTATGAACTCCCATTTTGACCCCATATACAGATTGCACAATCACATTGTTTACACATCCACGTTTTTACAAAATGCCATGTTAGTAACTGTTGTATTCTGCTACCTTTTCTAGCCTCTACGATCCCCCCTCTCCTGCCCTCCCATCTTCTCTCTCTATCCCGTCTGCTGTAATTTAACGTTTGGGAATTGGAAACCACACTTTAAACTCACTCTCCTCCCCTTTTTCCCTTCTGTCAAATTTCTCATTATCTTCTTCTATTTCTCCTCCTCCTCCTCCTCTTCCTCCTCCTCCTTATACCTTTAATTCATTCATCATACACTCATGCATTGGTTCATTCATTCCTTTCACGTATGGTGTTGGGGATCCAACTCAGGACCTTTGAAAGTGTGAAGCCAGCACTCTAGTGCTGAGCCAAAACCCCAGCACCTGTCTTTTTGATTTTATGACTGTTTATATGAAATTCAGAATCGCATTCTGCTATGGTTCACTGATATGTGGATTGACCTAGTCCTTGTTTTCTGGGAGACTTTTGGAAAATGTACATGAATTATTAGGAGGTTGAAATGAAGAAACAAAGAGGAAATTCCCCAATTTCTTATTCTTAGATTCCATACTCTGACTCTGCCTACCTACTGTAAAAACTTTTAAACTCTTACTCCCCATTTCTATATCATTGCCAACAAGTGAACGTTCACTGCCCTACAACAAACCAGAGAACTCACATTGAACCATGTTTCCCCAGTAGAGACCAAGACACAATACTTATTAAAAAAATACCCTAGTTATGAATTAGTAGGTAAAGCTTTATTTGAGTGTTAAATGTGCTCTAATTATGTGTTTGGGTGTGTGTTGATGTGTGTGGTGTGTGGGTGTGTGTGCTTGTGTGTAAAACAAGCACTGAGGTGTAAAATAAATGCAGGATTGCAACGGCCTTCTTAAAAATAAGAAGCAACTTTATCACATTTGAAGCCCAGTGAAGAATCTGCCTGACACTTAACCTACAATTAATTGAAATGTGAAAACTTCAGGCCTAGAAAAACAAAGCCAACATACATACTGAATCTAATCAGTCTGTCTCACCTGTTTTCTAATCACTCCTTTAAATAAACCTAAATTGCCAGCATAAAACATCAGTTGTTCTAAACGAATGGACGGATGTCCCCCGTCATGGGCTGTGTAAAATACATGGAGGATCCGGCACTGCTTGTTTTCTAGAATGACTTCTGCCTGAGCTACTATTGGAGAATGGTTGCTGATATACTGCGGTTCTTATACCAGTAAACTGGAATGAAGGTAATTTCAGGCTGCAAAGGAATCAATTGATTTTACTAACTGGTTTTTGGAAAACACTGCCATGAAAAATTATCAATATGTTCATAAAGGCATCTACATGTCTCTTCACAAGGGTTTTACTCAATGGGGGAGGTGGTGAGGTCTGGATATAACTGAACTCTCCATGAGTAGGTAGAACAATATAATGGGAATCAGAGTGCACATTCCGGTTTGAACTCAATCTAGGTAACATGGATTCATCTCTGTGTAATAGGCCTGCTTCTGGAAAACACAATGTAGAGCTCCAAAAGCAGAACGATTCTTTCAGAATACCATGTTATGTTTGTAAATAGATAGACAGATAGATATACAGGAATCAAAAATCTGAAAACGGTCCGGAAGTGTACATTTCAATAACTTACAATGTCAGTAGTGGGGGATTAATAGCAGATCAAGAAGACTGTGTCTGCATGCGAAATGGTTCAATTTTTGAGTTTTTTAAATGAAAATGGACAAAAAATTGAAAGGGTTACAGTAAGTGTTGAGGAGTGACTTGGCCAACGGAGCACAGAGGTGAGAAAGAATTAAGTAGAGTTCAATAGAACCAGGTATAATTTCTGTACACATGACTCCATGAACAGGAGCAAAGGGGACACTTCAAGAAATCATAGGACTAAGGAGAGATCAGGATTAGGAGGGTTTGTACTAGTCTAGAAATGCTGACCTGAAAACCAATTAAGTTTTCCACTCCTTCTTTGGAGGAACATTAGCTGTGCCGTGCTTTTCAAAAATGACTTGTCATAACTGATTTATGCCCATGTTAGCAACTCTTCTGAAATTACTTTGAAAGTAGACTAATGTGAGAGTTTCTCTTTAGAGGTAATTCAAGTTACTTGCATAGGAAGTGGCAGCAGGTCTGGGGATGTTGTAGCTCAGTGGCAGTGACCTTGCCTAGCTTGGGGCTGGCCTGCCATGGACTTTCACCCCAAACACTTGCAAGAAAAGAAAAGGGAGGGAAGGGAGAGAGAAAGTTGGAAGGGAGGAAGGCAAAGTTGGAGGGATGCATGGAGGTAGAAAAGAAGGAAGAAGAAAAGGAGAAAACCCAGGAAGGGAGGAAGGAAGCAAGGAAGGTAGGAAATAGGGAGAGCACAAGGGCAGGGAAAGGACTGAGTCACTCAAACAAAAGGCAAGGGACACAAAGACCAATAGAGGCCATAAGAGCTGTTTGAACAGTTTAGTCAGCTTTAGAATTTGAGTGACATCAAACTGAATGTTATTATGACTGGATGGAATCTTCCTACTATCCCCGCCTTGGCCTGGCCTAAACCAAATCAAGGGGTGGGTGGCATGGAGAGGAATTCTCTCTGGCTGGAGTGGGAGGGACCTAAACCTGTGGCACATGAGGATGCACTGGGTAGGGAAGCGGACAAGACTCCCCTGATGGGCAGTTGAGCACAACAAGGCTCCTGGGAGCCTTTGATCATGGCTCCCACCGCCATACGCCCACCACCCACCATACGCTCAGCCCCCGAAGGGGATCACAGTGGTCTGCTCCGTTGCCTGGTGCAGGTTGGAGTTCCTGACCAAACACCTGAGTGTCCACAGCCTGTGTTGGCCTGCCTGGGCAGGCTGTGGTTGTGGTGGCAAGAGCCAAAGCTGTCTTGGCGTGATGGAGGAGCCAAGGGCTGCCTCTCAGCCATCCTAGTGGGTGGTTCTGGAAGAAGCACCCAGGGTTGTGGCAGCATTGTCCGAAGACATGAAGCCAGGCCATCTTCCTTATGGCTTTCCTTGGGAGTTGGTGATGTGTACAGCTCTTGGATTTTTTGCTGTTCTCTCACTTTTCTGGAGAGGTTTTCAGTCGCTTCGTAGCAGGCTTTACGTGGGAAGAGAAAAAAGGCTGGCTCTAAATCTTGCTGGACTTATTGAGGCAAAACGTGGACTTCTTGAAAAAGTGAGCCTTGTTGAAAAAGAACATGAAGGCTTAGAATCATCTTTAAAGGATTGCAGGTTTGAGAAGGGTTCAAGAGAAGCACAACAGCTGGAGGCAGCCGACGAAAAGCTGCACAGGCCCGAATCCAGCCATGGCGTTGAAATGCTCTTTCTAGAAGAAGAGCTCAAAGCACAGAAGGCTCAACATGGTCAACAGGATGAAACGATGGCGCATCTATCAAGAAGGATACAGTCCCTCCAAGGTGAATCTGAATCCCTCAGATCACAAATAGCTGAAGCTAAAACAAACTGGAGACTCTTTCAAGGGAATGAGGAAGAACTGAAGCTGGCAATCAAAGAGGTTTTGAATGAAGGATCCCTACTTCCGCCAACGCAGAGACCAACAATACAAGGAGAAGCTGAAGCACAGAGGCAACAAGGAGGTGTCCAATATAAAGCAAAAATCATATTAGAGGACTCTAAAGTAGCTGGAGAACAAGTTCTAAGGGACACAGAAAATCACATGGAGTCTCTGAGTGAATGCTTGCTGAAGATGAAGGATAGATCTTCTCCAAGCCTGGGAGCCCAAAGGGATGGTGGTCACCTGGAACTGGGAAAGACGAGTGAACCCGAAATTGGTGCTCACTTGGAGGATGAGTCCAAAGGAGCTTTGAGGAACCTGGTTTATGGTGATAAGCTAAAGGCCTCCTTAGAAATCTTGGAAGGAGGAAGAAATCAAAAATGTACTTTCTCATCTGAAGTGGAGAAAACCACGGAAGACCTTACAGAACACCTTAAAAGTCTGCAGACTGAACAGGCATCCTTGCAGTCAGAAAATGCACAGCTGCAAAGTGAGAATGAGACCCTACAGAAGAACTTTAAAGTCATGATGGAACGCTATCAAGAAAATATGATGAAACTGCACAGGAAATTAAGAGTGGAGGAAAACTGCCGTGTGGAGCAAAAGGAGAAACTTTCCAAAGTCGAAGAAAAGATGAGCCATACAATAAAAGAGCTGGAGACCTACAGAAAGAGAGCCCAATATCTTGAAGAACAATTGCAGAGTACCATTCGTTCCTGTCTGGGGAAGATTATTTCCTCCGAGAAAGAAGCACATGCTAGTGAGTTGGCAGCTCGGATTGCTGAAAGAAACCTCAGTTATTTCAGGAAACAAAATGCACGCAACAGACAGAAATTAACTGAGAAGGAGCTTAGATTTGAACTTGTAGAAAAAGATCCCTATGATGCACTGGATGTTTCCAACTCAGCAATGGGCAGAAAGCCTTCTCCAAATGGGCCCTCACCAATAGGTCACCCTTCATCTGAAAGGAGACCTCCTCATTTTGAAAAGAGTGGTCCACTCACACTCTCACCTTTCACTCCAGTGGGAGGAGGAAGAGGGTCAAGGGGCCCTGGAGAATCCTCTGGACCATGCGACTAGCAGTAAAGGAAGAGAATCCAGCTGTCATAAGTTCACTGATTTTCAGAGAGCACCTTCTCAGACCGGGCCCCTCTCTCCTCCAGGGGAACAGGCCAGCAGGCTGATGATCCCTCCTCCAGGCCAACCATATTCTTCTGATGCACGTCTTCCTCTACAAAGGCAAGATAGGTTTTACTCAAATTGTGGTAGAGCATCGGGACCAGCAGAACACAGAATTCCTAATATGCCTCCTTTGGACTCTGATGTGCCTGATTCACCTCTCCATGCTGAAAACCAAGCAACTGGCTCTGGCTCTTTGTTGGCACCTTTCCCTCCAGTCAGAGGTGCCTTGTTTCCAGTTGACCCAAGGAGTCAGTTCATGAGAAGAGGACCTTTTTTTTCCTCCACCTCTCCCAGGAAAGTTGTCTGGGAACCTGGAGATTATTTTCCACCTGACCCGCCACCCACTCCATTTCCAATGCGAAGTGTCTATGCAGGGAGGGGGTTTTCCTCACAAAATCTTCCCCCAAAGCTGGAATTCAGCCCTCTTCACCCCCATTCTGAAAGTACAAGTGAGTTGCCTGAAGGGTTCCTTCCACCTGCAAATGAGCCTGTTACTCAACATCCAGAACCAAACAAGAAACCTCATGCTGTTGCTCTCTCTTCAAATGTAATTTGACTTATCTCTCATTTTTAGTTTTTAAGTAACTGCTTTTAGTTCAGTAATTGACTATACTTTGGCTCCAATTGAAGCTCAATGAGACAATAACTCTTAAGATAGTATTTTGTAAATAAAGATGGTTTACGTAAGAATCTTATGAGTAAATTATTCCTATTTTATGTTATTCCAGAGAACGGCATTTAATCTGATGAAGCCACTCTTACATAAACAAGAATGGGAGTTCTAGGTCCTTGTAATCTAGCTGATGGAAATATCTTTTAAACTCCCAACAAAGAAGTGTATTTAGTATGACTGTAGCAATTGTAAAGTGACTTTAGGCTTAATGAAAAAGTGTCACTGATTTAGAGACTGGTTGGGCATTTCAGCTAGTTTTTCCATATCAGAATAACTAGAGCATGGGAGGACTAAAGGAGAGAACACAACTAAACATGTCAAGGAAACAGGAGATCTCAACTACAAAGAAAAATGAAGACCTCTTTTTTATATTGGTTGCTTAAAACCTTACATAGCTCTTGAGATACCATATTTCCTACATAAGATTCAAGGGAGTTATGAACTCCCATTTTGACCCCATATACAGATTGCACAATCACATTGTTTACACATCCACGTTTTTACAAAATGCCATGTTAGTAACTGTTGTATTCTGCTACCTTTTCTAGCCTCTACTATCCCCCCTCTCCTGCCCTCCCATCTTCTCTCTCTATCCCGTCTGCTGTAATTTAATATTTGGGAATTGGAAACCACACTTTAAACTCACTCTCCTCCCCTTTTTCCCTTCTGTCAAATTTCTCATCATCTTCTTCTATTTCTCCTCCTCCTCCTCCTCTTCCTCCTCCTCCTTATACCTTTAATTCATTCATCATACACTCATGCATTGGTTCATTCATTCCTTTCACGTATGGTGTTGGGGATCCAACTCAGGACCTTTGAAAGTGTGAAGCCAGCACTCTAGTGCTGAGCCAAAACCCCAGCACCTGTCTTTTTGATTTTATGACTGTTTATATGAAATTCAGAATCGCATTCTGCTATGGTTCACTGATATGTGGATTGACCTAGTCCTTGTTTTCTGGGAGACTTTTGGAAAATATACATGAATTAATAGGAGGTTGAAATGAAGAAACAAAGAGGAAATGCCCCAATTTCTTATTCTTAGATTCCATACTCTGACTCTGCCTACCTACTGTAAAAACTTTTAAACCCTTACTCCCCATTTCTATATCATTGCCAACAAGTGAACGTTCACTGCCCTACAACAAACCAGAGAACTCACATTGAACCATGTTTCCCCAGTAGAGACCAAGACACAATACTTATTAAAAAAATACCCTAGTTATGAGTTAGTAGGTAAAGCTTTATTTGAGTGTTAAATGTGCTCTAATTATGTGTTTGTGTGTGTGTTGATGTGTGTGGTGTGTGGGTGTGTGTGCTTGTGTGTAAAACAAGCACTGAGGTGTAAAATAAATGCAGGATTGCAACGGCCTTCTTAAAAATAAGAAGCAACTTTATCACATTTGAAGCCCAGTGAAGAATCTGCCTGATACTTAACCTACAATTAATTGAAATGTGAAAACTTCAGGCCTAGAAAAACAAAGCCAACATACATACTGAATCTAATCAGTCTGTCTCACCTGTTTTCTAATCACTCCTTTAAATAAACCTAAATTGCCAGCATAAAACATCAGTTGTTCTAAACGAATGGACGGATGTCCCCCGTCACGGGCTATGTAAAATACATGGAGGATCCGGCACTGCTTGTTTTCTAGAATGACTTCTGCCTGAACTACTATTGGAGAATGGTTGCTGATATACTGCGGTTCTTATACCAGTAAACTGGAATGAAGGTAATTTCAGGCTGCAAAGGAATCAATTGATTTTACTAACTGGTTTTTGGAAAACACTGCCATGAAAAATTATCATTATGTTCATAAAGGCATCTACATGTCTCTTCACAAGGGTTTTACTCAATGGGGGAGGTGGTGAGGTCTGGATATAACTGAACTCTCCATGAGTAGGTAGAACAATATAATGGGAATCAGAGTGCACATTCCGGTTTGAACTCAATCTAGGTAACATGGATTCATCTCTGTGTAATAGGCCTGCTTCTGGAAAACACAATGTAGAGCTCCAAAAGCAGAACGATTCTTTCAGAATACCATGTTATGTTTGTAAATAGATAGACAGATAGATATACAGGAATCAAAAATCTGAAAACGGTCCGGAAGTGTACATTTCAATAACTTACAATGTCAGTAGTGGGGGATTAATAGCAGATCAAGAAGACTGTGTCTGCATGCGAAATGGTTCAATTTTTGAAAGAGTTTTTTAAATGAAAATGGACAAAAAATTGAAAGGGTTACAGTAAGTGTTGAGGAGTGACTTGGCCAACGGAGCACAGAGGTGAGAAGGAATTAAGTAGAGTTCAATAGAACCAGGTATAATTTCTGTACACATGACTCCATGAACAGGAGCAAAGGGGACACTTCAAGAAATCATAGGACTAAGGAGAGATCAGGATTAGGAGGGTTTGTACTAGTCTAGAAATGCTGACCTGAAAACCAATTAAGTTTTCAACTCCTTCTTTGGAGGAACATTAGCTGTGCCGTGCTTTTCAAAAATGACTTGTCATAACTGATTTATGCCCATGTTAGCAACTCTTCTGAAATTACTTTGAAAGTAGACTAATGTGAGAGTTTCTCTTTAGAGGTAATTCAAGTTACTTGCATAGGAAGTGGCAGCAGGTCTGGGGATGTTGTAGCTCAGTGGCAGTGACCTTGCCTAGCTTGGGGCTGGCCTGCCATGGACTTTCACCCCAAACACTTGCAAGAAAAGAAAAGGGAGGGAAGGGAGAGAGAAAGTTGGAAGGGAGGAAGGCAAAGTTGGAGGGATGCAGGGAGGTAGAAAAGAAGGAAGAAGAAAAGGAGAAAACCCAGGAAGGGAGGAAGGAAGCAAGGAAGGTAGGAAATAGGGAGAGCACAAGGGCAGGGAAAGGACTGAGTCACTCAAACAAAAGGCAAGGGACACAAAGACCAATAGAGGCCATAAGAGCTGTTTGAACAGTTTAGTCAGCTTTAGAATTTGAGTGACATCAAACTGAATGTTATTATGACTGGATGGAATCTTCCTACTAACCCCGCCTTGGCCTGGCCTAAACCAAATCAAGGGGTGGGTGGCATGGAGAGGAATTCTCTCTGGCTGGAGTGGGAGGGACCTAAACCTGTGGCACATGAGGATGCACTGGGTAGGGAAGCGGACAAGACTCCCCTGATGGGCAGTTGAGCACAACAAGGCTCCTGGGAGCCTTTGATCATGGCTCCCACCGCCATACGCCCACCACCCACCATACGCTCAGCCCCCGAAGGGGATCACAGTGGTCTGCTCCGTTGCCTGGTGCAGGTTGGAGTTCCTGACCAAACACCTGAGTGTCCACAGCCTGTGTTGGCCTGCCTGGGCAGGCTGTGGTTGTGGTGGCAAGAGCCAAAGCTGTCTTGGCGTGATGGAGGAGCCAAGGGCTGCCTCTCAGCCATCCTAGTGGGTGGTTCTGGAAGAAGCACCCAGGGTTGTGGCAGCATTGTCCGAAGACATGAAGCCAGGCCATCTTCCTTATGGCTTTCCTTGGGAGTTGGTGATGTGTACAGCTCTTGGATTTTTTGCTGTTCTCTCACTTTTCTGGAGAGGTTTTCAGTCGCTTCGTAGCAGGCTTTACGTGGGAAGAGAAAAAAGGCTGGCTCTAAATCTTGCTGGACTTATTGAGGCAAAATGTGGACTTCTTGAAAAAGTGAGCCTTGTTGAAAAAGAACATGAAGGCTTAGAATCATCTTTAAAGGATTGCAGGTTTGAGAAGGGTTCAAGAGAAGCACAACAGCTGGAGGCAGCCGACGAAAAGCTGCACAGGCCCGAATCCAGCCATGGCGTTGAAATGCTCTTTCTAGAAGAAGAGCTCAAAGCACAGAAGGCTCAACATGGTCAACAGGATGAAACGATGGCGCATCTATCAAGAAGGATACAGTCCCTCCAAGGTGAATCTGAATCCCTCAGATCACAAATAGCTGAAGCTAAAACAAACTGGAGACTCTTTCAAGGGAATGAGGAAGAACTGAAGCTGGCAATCAAAGAGGTTTTGAATGAAGGATCCCTACTTCCGCCAACGCAGAGACCAACAATACAAGGAGAAGCTGAAGCACAGAGGCAACAAGGAGGTGTCCAATATAAAGCAAAAATCATATTAGAGGACTCTAAAGTAGCTGGAGAACAAGTTCTAAGGGACACAGAAAATCACATGGAGTCTCTGAGTGAATGCTTGCTGAAGATGAAGGATAGATCTTCTCCAAGCCTGGGAGCCCAAAGGGATGGTGGTCACCTGGAACTGGGAAAGACGAGTGAACCCGAAATTGGTGCTCACTTGGAGGATGAGTCCAAAGGAGCTTTGAGGAACCGAACCTGGTTTATGGTGATAAGCTAAAGGCCTCCTTAGAAATCTTGGAAGGAGGAAGAAATCAAAAATGTACTTTCTCATCTGAAGTGGAGAAAACCACGGAAGACCTTACAGAACACCTTAAAAGTCTGCAGACTGAACAGGCATCCTTGCAGTCAGAAAATGCACAGCTGCAAAGTGAGAATGAGACCCTACAGAAGAACTTTAAAGTCATGATGGAACGCTATCAAGAAAATATGATGAAACTGCACAGGAAATTAAGAGTGGAGGAAAACTGCCGTGTGGAGCAAAAGGAGAAACTTTCCAAAGTCGAAGAAAAGATGAGCCATACAATAAAAGAGCTGGAGACCTACAGAAAGAGAGCCCAATATCTTGAAGAACAATTGCAGAGTACCATTCGTTCCTGTCTGGGGAAGATTATTTCCTCCGAGAAAGAAGCACATGCTAGTGAGTTGGCAGCTCGGATTGCTGAAAGAAACCTCAGGTATTTCAGGAAACAAAATGCACGCAACAGACAGAAATTAACTGAGAAGGAGCTTAGATTTGAACTTGTAGAAAAAGATCCCTATGATGCACTGGATGTTTCCAACTCAGCAATGGGCAGAAAGCCTTCTCCAAATGGGCCCTCACCAATAGGTCACCCTTCATCTGAAAGGAGACCTCCTCATTTTGAAAAGAGTGGGCCACTCACACTCTCACCTTTCACTCCAGTGGGAGGAGGAAGAGGGTCAAGGGGCCCTGGAGAATCCTCTGGACCATGCGACTAGCAGTAAAGGAAGAGAATCAAGCTGTCATAAGTTCACTGATTTTCAGAGAGCACCTTCTCAGACCGGGCCCCTCTCTCCTCCAGGGGAACAGGCCAGCAGGCTGATGATCCCTCCTCCAGGCCAACCATATTCTTCTGATGCACGTCTTCCTCTACAAAGGCAAGATAGGTTTTACTCAAATTGTGGTAGAGCATCGGGACCAGCAGAACACAGAATTCCTAATATGCCTCCTTTGGACTCTGATGTGCCTGATTCACCTCTCCATTCAGAAAACCAAGCAACTGGCTCTGGTTCTGTGTTGGCACCTTTCCCTCCAGTCAGAGGTGCCTTGTTTCCAGTTGACCCAAGGAGTCAGTTCATGAGAAGAGGACCTTTTTTTTCCTCCACCTCTCCAAGGAAACTTGTCTGGGAACCTGGAGATTATTTTCCACCTGACCCGCCACCCACTCCATTTCCAATGCGAAGTGTCTATGCAGGGAGGGGGTTTTCCTCACAAAATCTTCCCCCAAGAGCTGGAATTCAGCCCTCTTCACCCCCATTCTGAAAGTACAAGTGAGTTGCCTGAAGGGTTCCTTCCACCTGCAAATGAGCCTGTTACTCAACATCCAGAACCAAACAAGAAACCTCATGCTGTTGCTCTCTCTTCAAATGTAATTTGACTTATCTCTCATTTTTAGTTTTTAAGTAACTGCTTTTAGTTCAGTAATTGACTATACTTTGGCTCCAATTGAAGCTCAATGAGACAATAACTCTTAAGATAGTATTTTGTAAATAAAGATGGTTTACGTAAGAATCTTATGAGTAAATTATTCCTATTTTATGTTATTCCAGAGAACGGCATTTAATCTGATGAAGCCACTCTTACATAAACAAGAATGGGAGTTCTAGGTCCTTGTAATCTAGCTGATGGAAATATCTTTTAAACTCCCAACAAAGAAGTGTATTTAGTATGACTGTAGCAATTGTAAAGTGACTTTAGGCTTAATGAAAAAGTGTCACTGATTTAGAGACTGGTTGGGCATTTCAGCTAGTTTTTCCATATCAGAATAACTAGAGCATGGGAGGACTAAAGGAGAGAACACAACTAAACATGTCAAGGAAACAGGAGATCTCAACTACAAAGAAAAATGAAGACCTCTTTTTTATATTGGTTGCTTAAAACCTTACATAGCTCTTGAGATACCATATTTCCTACATAAGATTCAAGGGAGTTATGAACTCCCATTTTGACCCCATATACAGATTGCACAATCACATTGTTTACACATCCACGTTTTTACAAAATGCCATGTTAGTAACTGTTGTATTCTGCTACCTTTTCTAGCCTCTACTATCCCCCCTCTCCTGCCCTCCCATCTTCTCTCTCTATCCCGTCTGCTGTAATTTAATATTTGGGAATTGGAAACCACACTTTAAACTCACTCTCCTCCCCTTTTTCCCTTCTGTCAAATTTCTCATCATCTTCTTCTATTTCTCCTCCTCCTCCTCCTCTTCCTCCTCCTCCTTATACCTTTAATTCATTCATCATACACTCATGCATTGGTTCATTCATTCCTTTCACGTATGGTGTTGGGGATCCAACTCAGGACCTTTGAAAGTGTGAAGCCAGCACTCTAGTGCTGAGCCAAAACCCCAGTACCTGTCTTTTTGATTTTATGACTGTTTATATGAAATTCAGAATCGCATTCTGCTATGGTTCACTGATATGTGGATTGACCTAGTCCTTGTTTTCTGGGAGACTTTTGGAAAATATACATGAATTAATAGGAGGTTGAAATGAAGAAACAAAGAGGAAATGCCCCAATTTCTTATTCTTAGATTCCATACTCTGACTCTGCCTACCTACTGTAAAAACTTTTAAACCCTTACTCCCCATTTCTATATCATTGCCAACAAGTGAACGTTCACTGCCCTACAACAAACCAGAGAACTCACATTGAACCATGTTTCCCCAGTAGAGACCAAGACACAATACTTATTAAAAAAATACCCTAGTTATGAGTTAGTAGGTAAAGCTTTATTTGAGTGTTAAATGTGCTCTAATTATGTGTTTGTGTGTGTGTTGATGTGTGTGGTGTGTGGGTGTGTGTGCTTGTGTGTAAAACAAGCACTGAGGTGTAAAATAAATGCAGGATTGCAACGGCCTTCTTAAAAATAAGAAGCAACTTTATCACATTTGAAGCCCAGTGAAGAATCTGCCTGATACTTAACCTACAATTAATTGAAATGTGAAAACTTCAGGCCTAGAAAAACAAAGCCAACATACATACTGAATCTAATCAGTCTGTCTCACCTGTTTTCTAATCACTCCTTTAAATAAACCTAAATTGCCAGCATAAAACATCAGTTGTTCTAAACGAATGGACGGATGTCCCCCGTCACGGGCTATGTAAAATACATGGAGGATCCGGCACTGCTTGTTTTCTAGAATGACTTCTGCCTGAACTACTATTGGAGAATGGTTGCTGATATACTGCGGTTCTTATACCAGTAAACTGGAATGAAGGTAATTTCAGGCTGCAAAGGAATCAATTGATTTTACTAACTGGTTTTTGGAAAACACTGCCATGAAAAATTATCATTATGTTCATAAAGGCATCTACATGTCTCTTCACAAGGGTTTTACTCAATGGGGGAGGTGGTGAGGTCTGGATATAACTGAACTCTCCATGAGTAGGTAGAACAATATAATGGGAATCAGAGTGCACATTCCGGTTTGAACTCAATCTAGGTAACATGGATTCATCTCTGTGTAATAGGCCTGCTTCTGGAAAACACAATGTAGAGCTCCAAAAGCAGAACGATTCTTTCAGAATACCATGTTATGTTTGTAAATAGATAGACAGATAGATATACAGGAATCAAAAATCTGAAAACGGTCCGGAAGTGTACATTTCAATAACTTACAATGTCAGTAGTGGGGGATTAATAGCAGATCAAGAAGACTGTGTCTGCATGCGAAATGGTTCAATTTTTGAAAGAGTTTTTTAAATGAAAATGGACAAAAAATTGAAAGGGTTACAGTAAGTGTTGAGGAGTGACTTGGCCAACGGAGCACAGAGGTGAGAAGGAATTAAGTAGAGTTCAATAGAACCAGGTATAATTTCTGTACACATGACTCCATGAACAGGAGCAAAGGGGACACTTCAAGAAATCATAGGACTAAGGAGAGATCAGGATTAGGAGGGTTTGTACTAGTCTAGAAATGCTGACCTGAAAACCAATTAAGTTTTCAACTCCTTCTTTGGAGGAACATTAGCTGTGCCGTGCTTTTCAAAAATGACTTGTCATAACTGATTTATGCCCATGTTAGCAACTCTTCTGAAATTACTTTGAAAGTAGACTAATGTGAGAGTTTCTCTTTAGAGGTAATTCAAGTTACTTGCATAGGAAGTGGCAGCAGGTCTGGGGATGTTGTAGCTCAGTGGCAGTGACCTTGCCTAGCTTGGGGCTGGCCTGCCATGGACTTTCACCCCAAACACTTGCAAGAAAAGAAAAGGGAGGGAAGGGAGAGAGAAAGTTGGAAGGGAGGAAGGCAAAGTTGGAGGGATGCAGGGAGGTAGAAAAGAAGGAAGAAGAAAAGGAGAAAACCCAGGAAGGGAGGAAGGAAGCAAGGAAGGTAGGAAATAGGGAGAGCACAAGGGCAGGGAAAGGACTGAGTCACTCAAACAAAAGGCAAGGGACACAAAGACCAATAGAGGCCATAAGAGCTGTTTGAACAGTTTAGTCAGCTTTAGAATTTGAGTGACATCAAACTGAATGTTATTATGACTGGATGGAATCTTCCTACTAACCCCGCCTTGGCCTGGCCTAAACCAAATCAAGGGGTGGGTGGCATGGAGAGGAATTCTCTCTGGCTGGAGTGGGAGGGACCTAAACCTGTGGCACATGAGGATGCACTGGGTAGGGAAGCGGACAAGACTCCCCTGATGGGCAGTTGAGCACAACAAGGCTCCTGGGAGCCTTTGATCATGGCTCCCACCGCCATACGCCCACCACCCACCATACGCTCAGCCCCCGAAGGGGATCACAGTGGTCTGCTCCGTTGCCTGGTGCAGGTTGGAGTTCCTGACCAAACACCTGAGTGTCCACAGCCTGTGTTGGCCTGCCTGGGCAGGCTGTGGTTGTGGTGGCAAGAGCCAAAGCTGTCTTGGCGTGATGGAGGAGCCAAGGGCTGCCTCTCAGCCATCCTAGTGGGTGGTTCTGGAAGAAGCACCCAGGGTTGTGGCAGCATTGTCCGAAGACATGAAGCCAGGCCATCTTCCTTATGGCTTTCCTTGGGAGTTGGTGATGTGTACAGCTCTTGGATTTTTTGCTGTTCTCTCACTTTTCTGGAGAGGTTTTCAGTCGCTTCGTAGCAGGCTTTACGTGGGAAGAGAAAAAAGGCTGGCTCTAAATCTTGCTGGACTTATTGAGGCAAAATGTGGACTTCTTGAAAAAGTGAGCCTTGTTGAAAAAGAACATGAAGGCTTAGAATCATCTTTAAAGGATTGCAGGTTTGAGAAGGGTTCAAGAGAAGCACAACAGCTGGAGGCAGCCGACGAAAAGCTGCACAGGCCCGAATCCAGCCATGGCGTTGAAATGCTCTTTCTAGAAGAAGAGCTCAAAGCACAGAAGGCTCAACATGGTCAACAGGATGAAACGATGGCGCATCTATCAAGAAGGATACAGTCCCTCCAAGGTGAATCTGAATCCCTCAGATCACAAATAGCTGAAGCTAAAACAAACTGGAGACTCTTTCAAGGGAATGAGGAAGAACTGAAGCTGGCAATCAAAGAGGTTTTGAATGAAGGATCCCTACTTCCGCCAACGCAGAGACCAACAATACAAGGAGAAGCTGAAGCACAGAGGCAACAAGGAGGTGTCCAATATAAAGCAAAAATCATATTAGAGGACTCTAAAGTAGCTGGAGAACAAGTTCTAAGGGACACAGAAAATCACATGGAGTCTCTGAGTGAATGCTTGCTGAAGATGAAGGATAGATCTTCTCCAAGCCTGGGAGCCCAAAGGGATGGTGGTCACCTGGAACTGGGAAAGACGAGTGAACCCGAAATTGGTGCTCACTTGGAGGATGAGTCCAAAGGAGCTTTGAGGAACCGAACCTGGTTTATGGTGATAAGCTAAAGGCCTCCTTAGAAATCTTGGAAGGAGGAAGAAATCAAAAATGTACTTTCTCATCTGAAGTGGAGAAAACCACGGAAGACCTTACAGAACACCTTAAAAGTCTGCAGACTGAACAGGCATCCTTGCAGTCAGAAAATGCACAGCTGCAAAGTGAGAATGAGACCCTACAGAAGAACTTTAAAGTCATGATGGAACGCTATCAAGAAAATATGATGAAACTGCACAGGAAATTAAGAGTGGAGGAAAACTGCCGTGTGGAGCAAAAGGAGAAACTTTCCAAAGTCGAAGAAAAGATGAGCCATACAATAAAAGAGCTGGAGACCTACAGAAAGAGAGCCCAATATCTTGAAGAACAATTGCAGAGTACCATTCGTTCCTGTCTGGGGAAGATTATTTCCTCCGAGAAAGAAGCACATGCTAGTGAGTTGGCAGCTCGGATTGCTGAAAGAAACCTCAGGTATTTCAGGAAACAAAATGCACGCAACAGACAGAAATTAACTGAGAAGGAGCTTAGATTTGAACTTGTAGAAAAAGATCCCTATGATGCACTGGATGTTTCCAACTCAGCAATGGGCAGAAAGCCTTCTCCAAATGGGCCCTCACCAATAGGTCACCCTTCATCTGAAAGGAGACCTCCTCATTTTGAAAAGAGTGGGCCACTCACACTCTCACCTTTCACTCCAGTGGGAGGAGGAAGAGGGTCAAGGGGCCCTGGAGAATCCTCTGGACCATGCGACTAGCAGTAAAGGAAGAGAATCAAGCTGTCATAAGTTCACTGATTTTCAGAGAGCACCTTCTCAGACCGGGCCCCTCTCTCCTCCAGGGGAACAGGCCAGCAGGCTGATGATCCCTCCTCCAGGCCAACCATATTCTTCTGATGCACGTCTTCCTCTACAAAGGCAAGATAGGTTTTACTCAAATTGTGGTAGAGCATCGGGACCAGCAGAACACAGAATTCCTAATATGCCTCCTTTGGACTCTGATGTGCCTGATTCACCTCTCCATTCAGAAAACCAAGCAACTGGCTCTGGTTCTGTGTTGGCACCTTTCCCTCCAGTCAGAGGTGCCTTGTTTCCAGTTGACCCAAGGAGTCAGTTCATGAGAAGAGGACCTTTTTTTTCCTCCACCTCTCCAAGGAAACTTGTCTGGGAACCTGGAGATTATTTTCCACCTGACCCGCCACCCACTCCATTTCCAATGCGAAGTGTCTATGCAGGGAGGGGGTTTTCCTCACAAAATCTTCCCCCAAGAGCTGGAATTCAGCCCTCTTCACCCCCATTCTGAAAGTACAAGTGAGTTGCCTGAAGGGTTCCTTCCACCTGCAAATGAGCCTGTTACTCAACATCCAGAACCAAACAAGAAACCTCATGCTGTTGCTCTCTCTTCAAATGTAATTTGACTTATCTCTCATTTTTAGTTTTTAAGTAACTGCTTTTAGTTCAGTAATTGACTATACTTTGGCTCCAATTGAAGCTCAATGAGACAATAACTCTTAAGATAGTATTTTGTAAATAAAGATGGTTTACGTAAGAATCTTATGAGTAAATTATTCCTATTTTATGTTATTCCAGAGAACGGCATTTAATCTGATGAAGCCACTCTTACATAAACAAGAATGGGAGTTCTAGGTCCTTGTAATCTAGCTGATGGAAATATCTTTTAAACTCCCAACAAAGAAGTGTATTTAGTATGACTGTAGCAATTGTAAAGTGACTTTAGGCTTAATGAAAAAGTGTCACTGATTTAGAGACTGGTTGGGCATTTCAGCTAGTTTTTCCATATCAGAATAACTAGAGCATGGGAGGACTAAAGGAGAGAACACAACTAAACATGTCAAGGAAACAGGAGATCTCAACTACAAAGAAAAATGAAGACCTCTTTTTTATATTGGTTGCTTAAAACCTTACATAGCTCTTGAGATACCATATTTCCTACATAAGATTCAAGGGAGTTATGAACTCCCATTTTGACCCCATATACAGATTGCACAATCACATTGTTTACACATCCACGTTTTTACAAAATGCCATGTTAGTAACTGTTGTATTCTGCTACCTTTTCTAGCCTCTACGATCCCCCCTCTCCTGCCCTCCCATCTTCTCTCTCTATCCCGTCTGCTGTAATTTAACGTTTGGGAATTGGAAACCACACTTTAAACTCACTCTCCTCCCCTTTTTCCCTTCTGTCAAATTTCTCATCATCTTCTTCTATTTCTCCTCCTCCTCCTCCTCTTCCTCCTCCTCCTTATACCTTTAATTCATTCATCATACACTCATGCATTGGTTCATTCATTCCTTTCACGTATGGTGTTGGGGATCCAACTCAGGACCTTTGAAAGTGTGAAGCCAGCACTCTAGTGCTGAGCCAAAACCCCAGCACCTGTCTTTTTGATTTTATGACTGTTTATATGAAATTCAGAATCGCATTCTGCTATGGTTCACTGATATGTGGATTGACCTAGTCCTTGTTTTCTGGGAGACTTTTGGAAAATGTACATGAATTATTAGGAGGTTGAAATGAAGAAACAAAGAGGAAATTCCCCAATTTCTTATTCTTAGATTCCATACTCTGACTCTGCCTACCTACTGTAAAAACTTTTAAACTCTTACTCCCGATTTCTATATCATTGCCAACAAGTGAACGTTCACTGCCCTACAACAAACCAGAGAACTCACATTGAACCATGTTTCCCCAGTAGAGACCAAGACACAATACTTATTAAAAAAATACCCTAGTTATGAATTAGTAGGTAAAGCTTTATTTGAGTGTTAAATGTGCTCTAATTATGTGTTTGGGTGTGTGTTGATGTGTGTGGTGTGTGGGTGTGTGTGCTTGTGTGTAAAACAAGCACTGAGGTGTAAAATAAATGCAGGATTGCAACGGCCTTCTTAAAAATAAGAAGCAACTTTATCACATTTGAAGCCCAGTGAAGAATCTGCCTGACACTTAACCTACAATTAATTGAAATGTGAAAACTTCAGGCCTAGAAAAACAAAGCCAACATACATACTGAATCTAATCAGTCTGTCTCACCTGTTTTCTAATCACTCCTTTAAATAAACCTAAATTGCCAGCATAAAACATCAGTTGTTCTAAACGAATGGACGGATGTCCCCCGTCATGGGATGTGTAAAATACATGGAGGATCCGGCACTGCTTGTTTTCTAGAATGACTTCTGCCTGAGCTACTATTGGAGAATGGTTGCTGATATACTGCGGTTCTTATACCAGTAAACTGGAATGAAGGTAATTTCAGGCTGCAAAGGAATCAATTGATTTTACTAACTGGTTTTTGGAAAACACTGCCATGAAAAATTATCAATATGTTCATAAAGGCATCTACATGTCTCTTCACAAGGG